>NC_042297.1:11722793-12002793 GCF_901000725.2 Takifugu rubripes | reverse complement strand
TGTGTTCCTGACTTGTATCTTCGGAAATAGTGGAAAACGAGTTAACCACGGTGAGAAAACACAAGTCATAAAGCACACGAGGCCAGTTTGCTTTGACTGTTAACAGGAGCAGTAAAAGTGAGGGGGGGGGTTACAGTGAGAGCCCATCTGGAATCCACATCCCGGACTCAGGACATGTCTGCCCACAGCACATCATGGTTTCCTCATTTGAGCTTTGATGATGATGCCGCTGACAGCTGACGGGGACCAAGATTTACTGTCTGTTTGTGTTGAAGGGAAAGGACAACAGCCGCACCTGACGGGAGAAGATCAGGAACGGAGATGATAATTCATAAACCTGAGAGCCAATCAAATGGGTCAGTTCTAAAAGGGAGAAGAATTATGGTAACATCTTCAAAGGGACATTTTTGATCCAGTCACTGATACGGCGAGGGTGACTTACGCTCAGACTCATGGCGCTTCTGTAGAGATCACATAAAAGATGAGGGCGAGCGTGGATTTCACAGTTACAACGATAACGAGGAAGTTGAGGTTTGACGCGAGGAGGGAGAGGAGCAGGAGGAGTGTTTCCAGGCACCATCACTCATAAACCACTGATTGTTGAAGATGAGTCAACATTGACCAGAATGAAAACATTACAAGCTGCAGATGTGATGGTGAGAACCGATAATTTACAGCAGATTTGAGTTTGTTTCTGGTTTTCTCACCTCTTTTGTGAAGAGCTGAGAGATGGAGCCTCAGTTCACCTAGGGTCCTGTAATCAGTGTGACCCCTGCAGATGTTGGTTCCACCACTGTAGAACGAGATCCAGTTATTGATTATTCTGGTTTTCAGATTACTCAGGATCATTGGACTTCCTCAAAATAGTAGTGGAAACAAGCAGCTCGCAGAGCTGATGTGGATCCAGTTCCATGGTCATGTTCAGCCTGGTCATCCACAGTTCCTGCTGGATGTTCCACACGCTCGCTCACGGGCTGAACCTCATTCTCCGTCTGGATATTCACAGATGTGAACCCAACTGTCCAGTTACCCTTCACTAGCGAGTTCTCTCTACAGGAACCCAGAAGGATCTTGACCGTGAATGTTCTCAGTCATTCAGGTCAAAGAACTCTCCAGCTTGGCGTTGGTTAGCTGGATCTTCCATGTGGTATCTTGAAGATGTTTCGCCTCTCATCCAACAGCGGAATTTTGGATGAGACCCGAAGAAGCCTCTTCTTTGATTTGTCATCAATAAACCACATGGAAGTCCAGATGACCTAGATGTTATTTATATGAAACACTTTCTGGGACTTAATTTAGCTCCTACCTCAGAGTTGGGTCTAAACTGTCCAGGGAATTGTGGGTGACCTGAGGATATTCTGGGTAGCTGAACAGTCGCCAACCAACACAATTGTAACTAGTTGCCGTAGAGCACAGAGAAAACCTGTGCAGGAACATGGAAATAGAGAAAAGTGGGGACAAGTGTGAACAAGGGGACCCTTTCTGAACTCCAGGAACTTGTAAAGGTTTTGCAAGAACTCCGACCTGACGTGCTTCAGAATCAAACCGTCATCACCGCGGAGTGTAATGGCTGTTTTAATGTGTGAAAGGATGAGAAAAATGAAACCCAAAAGTAAAATGAAACCGACGTTCCTGCAGTGGACACAAAACGCAGTTGGATTGGATGTTTTACGGAGAGTTTGTAGCACAAACTAATGAACTGTTAAGTTTAGTTGTAATAAAACCTGCTAACGGAGCAGAATTGGAACGTGTTCTGCTTGTGCTGCTCTCAGGCTGAATGTGAGAGGTTCTGGGTGTGGAGTCCACCATGATCCCGCTCTCAGAAGGCCACCCGTCTTTGATTTCACGAGCTGCTAAATTTAACACAGCGCCGCCCCATCAGGCTACGACGCGAGCGGCTCCCTTCGGCTGCGAAAACACTCCCGTTAACAACACACACATAGAGCAAACACGTTCAGTGAACAGATAAACACATGTGGAAATATGCCCGTCAATGCCACAGCAGGCCGACGCCGCGTCACACCAACCTCATTGCTTTCATTTTGTACACCAACCACCACCGGCACATTTTAATGGTGATTTATTTAAGTTACAAACAACCATGTTTTAGCTTAATGGTCTCATTTCATTATGAAACTATGCAGTTCATATTTACACATGTAATTGTAAAACACTGTGTAGATATGCACAGAGTTAATGTGTTGTGAGGAAGCACCCACACACAGACACACACAGACACACAAACAAACAAGTGGGGGCGGAGCTTCGACCAGTTCACATCAGAGACGTGACAACTGTGACATAACGAGCTGCTCAGCAGGACGTCAGACTGAAGAACTCACCGTTCTCGTCGACGCTCCCACAGTTTCTGACATTTCAACTTTGACCTCACTGATTTTAAAAAAAACCTTAAAATCAAACATCAACTGAAGCACGTATAAAGATATTACAGGAAACCTTTTTTTTTTACAAAGTATAAGATGTAAAAAAACCGCAATCGTTACACCTGAAAAAGTTGATTTCTGTTTGTAAAGTGACAAAATGTAAAGTAAATAAATGAAAGTAAGTAAAGTAAGTAAGTAAATGAAAACGTCATATGGGCAATTAATTTTGGGGGGTTCATTTCTTCTTACAATTGTATTTAAACATAATAAAAAGCCTTTTCCTTTACTGGCTGGTACTGTGGTGTGAAAGATTGTTAATATAATTATGTATTTTAAATGAAAAAGAAAGACTGAATGTTTCTACGCTAATATTAAAGTAGAATTTAACTATTTTTAAAATGTGGAATTTATTATGGAGAAAAACAATAGAAACAATTACAAAACTTGGAAAATTAAAAAAAAATGAATAGTGTGTGTATGTACGTGAATGTGTTTGCGTGTGTTTGTGTGTGTGTGTGTGAGAGAGTGTTTGTTTGAAGTTGTATTAACTTGCAGCATTTGTGTTTTACAGGTTAAATGATTTTAAAGGTTGCTAAATTGCTTTTTTATTGCTTTCATTTTGAGTTTCACCTCAGTGACCCAGCCAACACACACACACACACACACACACACACACACACACACACACACACACACACACACACTCAGACACACACACACACACACACCGCACACTCAGACACACGCACACACACCACACATGCACACACACACACACCCCTCTGATCATTGGCTCCTCAGATCTTGGCCCCGCCCACACTCCGTATTCTTTATAAAGCTTGAGAGGAGCTGCAGTTTCATAGACTGTCCCTTTAAAAGCTCCCCCAACACTTTTAAAATTTCCTTCTGATCAGCTGAAACGTCACATTTCCGAGTTTTAGAACTTTTGTTCTTATTGTTGTCCTCTTTGTAAAAACTGACTGGCAGGAGTTTCTGGACGTGCTACAAGCACAGGAAGTTTCCAGGGACCTCACCTCCTCTTCCACACCCCTTCTTCATCCAATGGATCTGTCCGAGCTGGTTTTCCCTCTCTCGGCCGACGACCTCTACGATGACCCCTGCTTCAGCAGTGGGGACCTGAACTTCTTCGATGACCTGGACTCTCGCCTACTGCTGAAACCAGAAGGCCACCAGCACCTCCATCACCACGTCCCCAGCGCAGAGGAGGAGCTGGAGGAGGAGACGGTGGTGGAAGAGCACGTGAGGGCACCAGGGGGCCTCCACCAGGCCGGCCGATGCCTGCTCTGGGCCTGCAAAGCCTGTAAAAGGAAGACGACCCACGCGGACCGGCGGAAGGCGGCGACCATGCGGGAGCGGCGACGACTGAGCAAAGTCAACGACGCCTTTGAGACGCTAAAGCGCTGCACCGCCTCCAACCCCAACCAGAGGCTCGCCAAGGTGGAGATCCTGCGCAACGCCATCAGCTACATCGAGTCCCTGCAGGCCCTGCTGAGGACTTCGGGTCAAGACCAGAGCTTCTACCCACCGCTGGAGCCCTACGGTGCAGATTCAGAGGCCTCCAGTCCACAATCCAACTGCTCGGATGGCGCGGTGAGTCCGGGAACAGCTGAGCTCTCAGAGGGTTGGAATGTGAGGGAGATCTTTATTTTGGGCTGTAGTGATTCAACACAATCTCGATGATGGAGAAACGTAACATATCTGACTGTCAGACCATCAACAGTGACTGATGCTGATGCTTCAGTAACACTGAAGACACGCGTTGAACAGTTATTTAGTGAGAATCTGACGCACAGTTTATGTTTGGGTCAGTGTCATCGGAAATTTAATTCAGTTTGATATGTTTGAGTGTCTAGACTGTAACTTATAAAAGAAACGGTTCAGTTTTCAGAGCAATTGATCGTCCCATGTCATCAACGCCATGTTTTTTTCTCCTGATTGTGATCTAAACATTGTTTTATTTCCCTCAGATGGATTATGTTTCTCCGTGTGTGACGTCAAACGCAAAGAACAACAGATCAAGGAAAAACATCCAGACAACAGGCGGTCAGTTTCAGTTTCTCCTCTTATGTAATCGGATGGATTTGTGCCGTAAAAACACGCTGATGCTGGAATATTTGATAAATTTATTAGAGGTGAAATTGAAGCTGATACTTAAAACTGAAATTTAACTAAATCTTAACAAAAGTTTAACTTAAAAAATGATTAACTTGAGTATTTGAATGAAAATGGCCAATTTGCTAATCATTATTTTAATCCTGTCGGATCTGTCACTAATGATCAGTAAAAAACATCATTTAGTTTAAAACAAATTTTATTAGCAATAAACTTTCAAATAAATCCCAAAACTGTTATTTTAAATGTCTAAATTTCTCCCTTTTTCATATCAGATTCCAGCAGTAAACAGTGTCTGGTTTCCAGTTTGGAATGTCTGTCCAGCATCGTGGAGCGGATCAGCACGGACCCGACAGTGGTGGCCCCTGTGGGGGACAGCGTGGTTCCAAGGGGACCCGGATCACCTCAGAGCAGCCCTGCAGGGATCTACGAGCCGCTCTGAACTGACTTTTTCCATAAGAACTGATAAAAGATGGAGCCCGAGTCCAGCTTCCTCACAGAGACGATAACCGAGGACCATTTTCTACACCAAAAAAGAACAAACTGTCTCGTGGGTGCACGCAGACGCAAAGGATGCTGGGATTGTTGTGCTATGTGTTTGTATTTAATGAGTGAATGCTATTTTAATAAATGAATATTTATATCATGACCTGAATTCAAACCTGCGATTTATCATTACTTTATCATTCATTTTCAGTTTAATCTGAAACGATCAGGTTTACAGTGTTCAGATGACGCACAGTTACAGTACTTTGGTTGAAACACGACTCTGCTATAATATGTTGACGTTTGACCCCGTTGCCCCAGTCCTGCGCACAGGATTGTGGGTAGGAATAACCCTGTGGTTGGGTTTAACAGGTGCGGGAGGGGGGTGGGAATACCGGCATGGAATATTTTGGGAAGGACGCGTCAGCAAATGAGCGTTTTAAATCCACAAGCTCCATTTGTAACGTCTCGTTGCGTTTTACAAAATCAAATAATGAGTTTAAGGGAAACAAACTGAGCTGGAGGTTGCAAAAACAGCTTATGGAAAATTATGACTTCATCTGTCCGCTTTAGATCGGTAAAAAATAAACAAGAACGCTTTTCGAAATAGCAAACCATCTAAAATAAAACTGTCAAGCGACATCAAAAGCATATTCCATTAAACATCTCTAAATAACTCATCAGTGAAGCGCCTGGAGCTTGATTAACTCGTCATTTGACTGTCTTTGTGGAAATAATGGATCTTTTAAAACAATTGATATCGCAATAATTAATAACAATTAATATGTCTAAAATAACACGACGGGGACACATCAGAGCTGCAGATGAGTATCACCAGTCGTCTTGACTCATCACATATTTACCGTAACATGACGCTGCAAACACCCTGAAATGAAAACCTTAACCCACATAAATCGTTACCACAGGTTTCAAAACAGTGGAACTTATTTTTTTTGTTAAACATTTGTTGATTAAAACTCAAAGATCAAACTGACACACACCGAAGGCTGCACAGATGAATAATTAAGGCGTTTATTTTTTAATCATCAGGTTTTATTACACAAACAGAAGTTGGCTTTTTCCCTTTAAAACCACGTGACTGACGCAGACACAGGCCAGGAGACTGATGCCGGGGGCCTCTGTCCCGAGGGGGCCAGCGGTCCCTGAACCGCTGCTGTGACAGAGGGGACGCGCCTCCAGTTCGGCGTGATTGTCCCCCGGAGCTTTCTTACTTTCTGCGGCGGGCGGCGGCTCCTTTCTTGCTGCTGCAAAGCGCAAATAGCAACACCACATCTGTCACATCTGTACGATGTCTCTTGGTTAAACCAATTCGAGGCAAACGACCGTGTTTTAGAGATACATCTCCCTCTAGTGGTCACTCACGGTTTTACATTTTAAATATAAATAAATAAATAAATAAAAAAAAAGCATATACTGTACATATTAAATAAACGATATTAACCATCGTGATTGCCATCGAAATAAACTACATATTCTCTAAACTATGTGAGCTCATTAGCATTCTTTAGGATTTATGTTTTGCTAAGTTACTGTTTCAAATATATGTGCTATTTCTCTGCTTGGTTTTGGTGCAGGCCTACTTACTGTTTCTGCAGCTCATCGATGCGGTTTCTGAGAGAAATCACCTAAAAGTATATATACATATTGCGTTGAATCTTAAAGCTAAATAATCTTAAAGCTAAATAATCTCTTTTCTCCTCGCTGACCTCATATCTTTGTCTTTTGAGCTTCTCGCAGTGGTCGAATTTGATCTCCTCCAGGTTTAAAAGCACCTGCCACAGCTCTTGTGCTGTCTCCCTGGACAAACACAAACCATCAACCAAATCTTAAACCAGCAGTGACAAAGCAACAGTTTACATTAGTGCTGATTAGACTGAGTGAATTTTCACTTTTGCATTAATTCTCCCAAAGTTTACATGCACTTCAGTTGTATCTTCAAGATTTATCGATTTTTTACCTGAGTTTGTCGTCACTTAAGTGTTCAACTTCCAGGGGTTTGACCCTGTCGGCCATAATCTTCTTTTTCTTTTCTCTTTCAGTCATCCTCTTGCCTCTCTTCTGTTCAGCCTAAAGCATATAACCAAAATCATAATTATATTTTTGTGTTTCCACAAACTCGTACCGGGCTGCAAGACAAAACAATTGAAAATTGACCCTCTGCAGGATGCTGCTGTAGCCCGAGCCCATGTTGCTGAGCGCGATCTTCTTCTTGGCTTCATCCTCAGCCTTCCTGTGGGCGTCAGCCTCCTCCTTTCTCAGCCTCTCAGCCTGGAAATGAAAAGTGACAGGTCAGAAAACTTTGTAAGACCTGAATTTGTAACCATTGTTCTTTTGTGACTGCTGATTTCAATGATTTCAGCGGTAAATAATCACTGGTCCTGCCCCCCCAAAACTACGAAATGAAACAATATCTAATTAAAATATGCAGTGCTGTAAATGATTGCAGTGGGTGTGAAAAGATTAGAAAAATAATCATATATAATTTAGATACACAATTGTCAGTTGAAAAAGTTAGAATCCACACGTACAGATTAAAAGCGCGAATATGTGTACACGACATTAAAAGATATTAATATCCAAAGATATTTAAGAAGACAATTTGGGTTATTTGATATAAATAATGAAAAGGGTTTTTTTTATTTTTTTTTGTAGTACGTTGAGCGCAGCTCCACTCTGTGCCACACCCACTAGCACAGGACAGAGGCGTGGCAGATTGTGGCGTCTCACGTTTAAATTAACCACAAATATTCTTGACGAAAAAACAGTAAACACTGAAAAAGCCAAATATCAAAGCACATTTTAGATAAATTCATCAAATACAAATACACTTGCAGCATTATATAGGACGCTTGTAGATACATAACAACTCACCTTCCATGATACTCGCCATAATGTGTAAATAACCTAACTTCCAACATAAAACTAAATTGATTCACAACCTGTCCTTTGTGGTTTTACCCGTGCTGGGGAGTCATACCTCACGTCTGGCCTGTCGCTCCTTGTCCTTCTCAGCACGAATCCTCTGCTGTTCGGCTCTTTCAGCCCGACGTTTCTCCTGAAAACCAAACACAGAGATGAATAGAGGAGGTAAAACTGACATGTCTGAACATTTTTGGTGATCAGTTTAGGGTGTTGGGAAAAGTGTAAAATGTGCCCCAAAAGTAAACTGAAAGTAGACCAAGTGAAAGTTGGATTTTATGATGGCTAAAATCTCACAATTCGTTCTTTGAGTGCAATGAGCTCTTCTTCCTCCTTCTTCCGGCACTCAAAGTGAGCATCGATCAGGGACTGCAGCTCAACCAGGTCTTTGTTTTGGCGTTTCTTCTGGATGTCCTGTCACAATGAGACACAGAGATGTTTTTTATGCTAAGGTGGTTCGAGCATCATCATTTCTTCTGCCATTGTACCAGACATGAGGCAGAAAATTCATAAACCACACTTTCATTCATGGTTCGAGGTCGTGATTCAACTTACATCAAAGTCCACTTTCTCACCCTCTGGGATCTTGGGAGCCGATGGCCTGGTGATCAGAAAAGTCAATATAGAGCTGCCAGAAATGTCAAATAAAAATCAGAAAACAAATGAAGCCCTCACTTGAACTTTGGCTTTTCTTCTGTTTTCAGCATCCATGAAACAGCACAAAGAATAGAGAAAAGACCGTTAGAGGCTCCAATCGGCGGAGGCCAAATTGACAGAGACTCTGTAGGTTAATTGGGGGAGGGGCAGGGTTTCCACGTGGAAAGGTTTACTTCAGGGGGCTGCAGGATGTGTCACACCTCCACCAAGACTGTTTATGATTCCAGGGTTAACCACTCACTGTAGTGCTGTAAGTACCGACTGTTATCCCAACTGTCTGCTGGTTAATTACTGTACATTAGTGTGAAAACCTAAAGGTATAACAGGAGGAGTTTGACTCAGCAGCAGTCGGCGGTGTGATATCAGTTATTCTAATCAACCTAATCATTTTCAGTAAAACTTCATCGCACACTTTTTAAAGCAGGTTTCAGGGTGGAATTGCTGTTAATCCATGTACGAGGAGGAAACTTTCAGTAGGATTTTTAACAGCAGATTACCAATAGTGTGATTAGATTTTTTAAGAAAAATGCTTTTATTTTATGGGACCCTCACACTAAAAACATAAAACGGGAGGGAAATGCAGGCAAAGCGACAGCGACTCGGCAGGAAATACAAACTACCATCTTGATCTCCCTCGTCAGCTGGCAGGGCGCGTTCATGCAAAAAAAAAAGAGAAGAAGCAGAGATGAGCAGGGGGGTCTGCAGCCACGACGCCGCATTTCTCGATTCTGTCTCAGCCCGAGACTTAAAGCTAACGCATGGAAGTCTGCCTCTCCCTCCAGAGAGCAGCGAAACAAACAAAAACACACAGAGAAACCAGGTCAGAGGAAAAGAAATCAGATCAACGTACCTTCCTCTTCATAGGCCTCTGCATGCAGCAAGCGTCCAAAGCAAGAGCAGAACAGAAATCATTAGTGGAAGGACTGGGACGCCTGGTCCTGTCCTTTACGGAGCACAGCTGAGGCAGCACATTTACCAGATTGGGGGGAGTTGTGTTCTACAAAGAGTCGTTGCTGAAGTGCCAGGTCGCATCTGCAACCATTTTCTCACCGCTACCAGCAGAAATGGACGACCAGCTGGCCTTATTTTCCCAATAATGACTTTAAAATAGGCCTGCAGTCAGCATGAGGTCAGTGAGTTTACACTGGAACCTGGGACCTCTGCAGCGACTCCGTGTACGACTTAGTTTGCTTCGATCAGATTGTCAACAACAGCGTTCAACATCGAACAGGATCAATTTTGTTTTCCAATCACAAACGCCCCAATGGAAATGTTTCAGAGCAGTTTGCAGGTCCTGCTACTCTTTGTCTATACACATAGAGAATGAAGCTCAATATGGACTGAAAGAGGCAAAGAAACAGCTTTCACATGACTGAAATTACCCATCATCCTCTCTGGGACGGCATATAGGTTTGACTCCAATTCACAGACATGCAAGATGCAGCCAAAAATGATAAAACCATGAATGGTTGGGGATGACAGTGAATAATTTCTTCATGTAAAAGGCAGCAGCATTTTCTTCTTTTCCCTTTCGACATTTATATGCAGCACATATAATGTACATATATATATACATACATACAGATACAGCGATAATGCTGGAAACACTGTGTTGTGGTTGATGTCCGCTAACACCGGGTGATGGTGCCACACGCAGGCGGTGTCATGCCATCCAGAAAACACGTGTGATTGTTGATTCACAGCAAAATCTACCGGATGCCTGACGATCAGGAAGTGTGCGGAATGATCCCGTAGGGGATTATCCGGTGGTCGAGCGTGAGTGTGAACCAGGAATTCTCTGCAGCGTAGGATCAGCAGATAACATCAAGATGGGGTTAATTCTGCAGTCCTGATCTTAATCTTGATCTCCAGGATGATGTGAGGTCAGACTCACCTCTCCTCACAGTTCAGATCAGCTCCTCTCAAACAGTTTTCAACTTTTGCTTTTATTTAACTTTGATGGGGACATAAGAGGAGACCTTTATTCTAAAAATTGACTATTTTTTCCATTTTGAAGAACTTGTGTGAGATTAAGGCATGTAACAATCAGCATAAATGTACTTTCAGTGTGAGGTGATCTTGAAATAAGTCTTATACTCGAGATATGTGCATTTATATTTATATATCATGTCCTAATAATAATAATAATTTGATGTTATTAATATGGGATTTGCAGCTCTGTTCAATTTGCCTTCAATCTAAATTTTGTGGAAATAAAATTAAAAGATAAATTATACAGGACTGGGAAAACTAACACGATAGATTCATTTAAAAGAGCCCCTTTTTACTTGGATATCTACTAATGTTTGAAATGGGAATTTAAATCTTATTTTACATTTGATATATGTATTTTCTAGATTCATTTTATGTTTGTGTTTTTAAGCCAACAGACCCAATTATACATCAATTTTTGGACCGTATTCAATGACTCAGCGAGTCATCCGAATAACCTGAATTGGAGGCAGTTAGAGAGTGTGAGAACTTTACAGATTGTTCAGTGCTGTAAACGCCAGCGGTCTGGCTGGTTGGATGTTGATGTCTATCTCTGCCTTGGGAGGACCTGCAGAAGAAAGGTGAACGGACTGGCCGTGCCACCTACCTTCCTCCTCATGAACCACCGGCCGCACCGGCTCTGGTTCTGGCTCTGGCTCAGGTTCTGGCTCTGCTTCTGGTTCTGCTTCTGGCTCTGGCTCTGGTTCAGGCTCTACCTCTGGCTCTGCTTCTACCTGGGACTCCGCCTCAGGGGCTACTTCTACTTCTACTACCTCCTCCTGGTCTACGGGCACGCGTCATGCACCAAACCGCCGTGTGTGTTGGAGAAGGCCGTTAATGAAGACCACAGACATGACAGAGCCATTAGAAACCAAAAGTGAGAGACATTACTTTAGAATGAGTGGATGGATGGGTGAGCGATGGACAGAGCTGCTGGAGAGAGAAAAAAAACACATGATGGTGAGAGGAAGTCAGTTGACCTTTCATTCAGAACCCATGTTGAAACTTTAAGGTGGAAAACTACTGGAAGAGCAGGTGTTCTGTATCAGTGTTGTGCAGGCCGATCTCAGGTGTCCTGCAAAATCTTTGGTGCAAACAAACAAACAAGTCTTACGCAACTAAGGCAACAAACCCATGCATTAAAGAGGAAATGATTTTGGAACAGGTGTCATAAAAGGGACCTTAAATGTATGATGTGTTTGCTCTTTATTTCAGGGATGTTTTGCCGTGTGGTGTGTGCCGTGCTAGTTTACCACCTTAACTGTTCCAAATGGCCATTGTTTGAATGAGGTCAATGACGGTTGCACTGATGTGACGACAGTATACAAGTTTCACATGCAGAGAGAATAAACCTTTTTTCTCAATCATGTGATTAAAACTATCACTCAGATAAACTCACTCTTAACCTGGAGGAGTTTGACACACATGTACGCATCTTTTTTTTTAAAAAGAAACCCCCTCTGATGAAACTGGCGTAACAAGGGGATGAGCATTTATCCTAGCTCGTGAGCGCACGTCAGTGTCAAACAGTTCAAATTAAGAGTGATATCAGGCGGCTGGCAAACTAATGCATAGGAGGAAAGTCCGAAATATCAAATATCGGACCGGTTCAGTTGCCTTTACCTTCTTCCTCTTTGTGTTTGGGGAGAAAAAAAACAAGGCATAAGGACCATGACACAAATTGTATAGTGGAATTTAGAAATATAACTAACAGTAACACAGAAGGGAAAAACAAAAAAACAGGTTGATTTCAGCATCATAATGAAAAGACATACAAAGAAAACAGCTAGTTTCTTTTATTTGGTTGTCCTTTTTGTTCTTGTGTCAAAGCAAATGCATGCTAGGGTAACTAGGAATACATTTCATGATGCCAAATGTGTAATTGTTCATTTGACTCACTGGCGAGCTACTGCGGGTCAGGATTTATGCCATTTCATATCAAAATGAAAAGGAAACGCATGTCTGTCACTTACCCTCGAGATGATCCCTGAAATGTGAAAGATAAAACAATGAGTCAAACATAAGCTGATGAAATGATATGAAACAGGCGGGATTCACTTACACTTCCTCGGTGTCAGACATGGTGACAGCGGACTTTGTGCCTGATGGAAAAGATAAAGAGGAGGATGAGCTGGTGGGACTGAAACAACAGCAGCAAGACCCTGCGGGATCCCGCCGTTTTATCCCTGCAGAGACAGCTGCCCTGCTGCAGAAATACCCAACGCACCACACACCACCATGAAGCCAAGCTTAGCACTGCGTTCAGCCTGGAATCAGCGAGCCAGCCTGGGCCTTGTTATAGTAATTCTATAAATACTCAACATGTTATCTTAATGTATCGCTATACCAATTAATCCGGCGACGACGGCCACACGTGTCGGTGCCAGTGTTGTCTGCGTTGTTGTGCGGAGGAGATTTGCTCATTGCGTGTTTGCATTTGAGCTCCAAAGTTGGCAAAGTCTTCACACATTGTGGGAGTCTGTTGAAAAGTGTATCTGTACAGGTTTACACACACAAGCCACAGTGTCCTGGATGAATGTAACACCTTGTCCAGAACTGTTTCCTCAGCTGGTGTGAGGTGTTATATTCTTTCATCCCTGATCATCGGGGCTTGATTCATGTTCCATTTCTGGTTTAATTAACAGTGAATTACATAGAAGGTTGATCTGCGGATAAATCAATAAGAAAACAAAACACAGCGTTTGAGCCATCATGAGCCAAAACACCATGTGGAGGTTTCGCAACACTTGGCGACCGCAAACGAGATCATTCTGGTTCAGGATTTGTTCAGTTTGCAGAACCGTAGCTGAGTCAATGTGTTCCAAACTAATTATAATACTGAGCAATGGAAACTCAGGAGCAGAACCTCCAGTTCCCGTCCTCATGGTTTCCATGGAGACATGGCAGGCTGCTTATTTGAAATGAGTGGACGTCTATGTTGGATGATTTAGAATCAGAGTTTACAGGGGAAACATGCAGGGGCAAGATGGTCCAACTGCTTCGATAATGACGAACATCGGTGCAGGAAAAAATAGGGAAAAAGTCTCCGTATGCCAAACAGGAATAAAACTCAATTATGAGTTATTTTTCTTCCATTTTTGAACAGCTAACCCATCCACCAAAGCGATGGCTCCGCCCACCCTTAGCCAGGTTCTGCTGGAGGCTTCAGCCATCCAAAGGGTAAATGGTGGCTGTGGACATTTCTGTTGACCTTATGAACAACAGGTGTCCACTCATGCTGCTGGTTTTAAAGGCTGTATGGTGGAAGTTAATTTTACCTTTTTTTTTTTAAAGATTCGAGTTTTTTTTAAGAAAGGAGTTTGCTGCAGACTGTCTATCTTAACTCACAGAAACCTTTTGATCTCCTTGTGCTGGTCAGAATTCCACGCTGGCTTTCACACTTCATAAAAGGTACCAAAGACCTGACTCATAATTGATGTTAAATACTCGTCAGATGGTCTGACAGGCGTCTTTGAGCTCAGCTCTTCTTCCAACATCACTCCGGCCCAGAGGCTCGGTGGAGCCGCTGTGTTAGCACAAATGTGGGATCTCTGCTCACACTATAATTCAAAGATCTGATTTAATGTATTTAAAATGTCTTTGGATGACTCCTTCGTACTTAACAGTGGTCACAGCTGCAGAGGACTTGGGGGATTAGTTTTGGCTCATATTTCCACCCATCAGCTGAGGAACGGTGTTGAAATAGCCGCTTTAATCCCCAGCTGGGTCCGACGGGAGGATCCTCCACACTCAGGCGGCCAATCATCAGCTTCCAGAGCGAAACAGGGCTTTGATGGACCCTCAGCTGACAGTGGCCTCGCCTCTGGGCTTCCAGGTTTTACACGGCACATACCAACACTTCAGCGCGCTGTATATTTAGTGGACTTCATTACTCGTGCATGAGCACACCGAATGCTGCACAGTGTTTCAGGGTCTTCCTGAAACCAACACGCTGTGCTGAAATAAAAGAGAGACCAGAAGGACGGGCGGGAACATCCTGCTTCACAGGTTCACTCAGGAGCAAGAAGGGAATTGTTTAAAAGTGTGGCTCAGACGCTGTTTTACTCCTGACAGCATCGTCCCTATCAGCTGACTCCTTAAGTGTCTTCATGTTTTTCAGATCAAATAGCTGCATATATGTGTGTGTGTGTAGCACTGACAAATAGTCCCATGGCAGAAATGTGTCATATTCCATGAATCTCTTCAATCTAATCACCAATCTTTAGTCACTCTTCTATTGTTCTGACTGGTAACAACCACCAATCCATCAGGTATTTGAATAATACAACTACAAAGGTAGTAAAGCCTAAAATTACATTTAAATTTGACCTTATCTTAAATTTGACCTTATCTTCCCTATAAAACAGATTATTATTCATATAACAGAAAGCTACAGGTAAAAATGTAGGAGTCCACATTCAACTAATGTCAAATATTGAAATCAGCGTAAGATTCAGACCCACAGGAGAGACGGTCAAAGGAAACCAGACTCCTTCAAACATCCCAAACATAAACGACACACGCCTGACATGTGGTGCAACATGTCGGCACCTCCTTTACAGTCGAAGCCTGCAGAATATCTTCTCCACACTGAC
The DNA here is from genome assembly GCF_901000725.2 of Takifugu rubripes. NCBI lineage: Eukaryota > Metazoa > Chordata > Actinopteri > Tetraodontiformes > Tetraodontidae > Takifugu > Takifugu rubripes. The sequence continues at coordinate 11,987,606 of NC_042297.1, read as the reverse complement.
ACTCCTGCCGCACGCAAGCACTGTCGGCCAGCACTGCTCTTACCTCAGAATGAGAGAAGCTCCTCCAGCGATGAGGATGAAGGTCTGTCAGACTCTGCAGGCACCACACAGAGAATAAAACCTGGTGTTAAAGTGATACTTGAGCTCATCAGGTCCTTATTGGCTGTGGGATGAGAGCCTGGCATGTGTGTGTGTAGTATTGTATATTCTTGTGTGCAAGGGATGGATAGAGGAGGGGTTTGTGTGTGTGTGTGTGTGTGTTTGTCAGCCGTGACCCTAGAGAAGGAGATGGATGAAATACTGTGGATGGAATAGGAGGGTTCAGGTTCTGGAAAGGAGCAGCTGAGAAGCTTCTGATGCTAAATTTACAGTAATAGAAGGCTGCTGGTTCCACGTCAACCTGGCATCTAGACAATGGAGGCGAAAGTGTGTCTATGTGTAAATGTGTATATGTGTGTGTGTGTCTGTGTGAGATAGAGAGAGAAAGAGAGAGAGACACCGTCAGTTAAAGGCAAAGGTACAGAGTGAGAACATACCCAACTATAACTGCCAAAAAGTGATAGATTCATTAAAGTACAGTAGAAATTAGTAGAATATGGATGAAGCCCAGCAGAGGAAATGTATTTTGCCTGTTTTTTTTGGGAGGAAGCAGGTCTTAACGCGCCCAGAAACAATTTTGATTGTAACAGACGCTATATAAATAAAGACTGATTTGATTTGATTTGAATGCATGTCCAAATGATCATGTGTCATGTGGCTCATTGCTCCTGCCATTAACCTGCATGTGGTTGGGGTGATGTTATCATCAAGTGGATGGCTCTAAGTACAACAGTTTTTACTTGGTGCTACGGTCTCGACATGCACCCGTCACCTCTTAAGTGAGAACAAACACAAACCGGATCTGGAGGTAAGATTCTTACACAGTCAAAATCGAGAAAGTGTTTCGACAATTCCTTCGACAATCACAATCAAGAAATGAAAAAATGCCCCTCAAGGCTTGTCCAGCACACGGTTCAAAAAAGGACATCCATGATGGTCTGGGGTCAGTTATGGCGAGGACAACTTCAACGCCACATGGTAGACATTTTAGGGCTTTTAGGTGATGTATTTTTTATTGCAGAGCATGAATGTTACAGTTCCTTTTACCAGGTTCCTACAGGAACTCTACAGGGGTAAAAATTCAAATGCAGTGTGTTTTCATGCAGAGAAGGCAGAGATATCATGAATTGATCTCATCCTAATCCCGACCCATCCGAGGCTGAGCTTGTGCTGGAGCTGCTGCACAAGCAACCATCAATCACCAGCTGAAGGAATCTCAGCTGTCACTCACGACGTTTCGTCACTCCAGTAATTATAAATTCAGTTTCTATGTACTACCTCTCAGTCGATGCTTTTGCTGTGTTCGTTTGTTAGATTTGTTCGAGTCTGATCTCAGCTGCATTAAGGTATTAACAGGCTCTTTTACCCACAGTGGGTGAAGGATTTGTCTAGATCTTTCACGTGACACAATCATGACGTTTTTGAATTTGTGCACTTTATTCTCTGTTTGAGGCCGAAGTAGAGGACTAATCCCGGCCATGGCTGCAGCTGTGGGGAGCTTTTACTTTGTTGCTAACAGATTATGAGAGGTGGTAATGGTGTGTATTATCTAACTTTTATTAGCACATAAATTCCATAACTCATGATTGAAGTCACTGGGATGTAAATAGAGCAGACTGGAAAGCTACAACCCACAAAAACCCCATAAAATCCTCCTAAAATAGGTGGGATTGATAGAATAATGTAGATTCTAATACATTTATATGGCTTCTGTCACATTCAAAATTGTGCTTTACAGACATCCAGAACTCGAGGAAGCAACAGTGGTGGGAAAACCTCCCTAACAACAGCAAGAGACCTTGAACGGGACATCATTCTGATGGCGGGCTGGGTAGAAGAAGAGCAGGGCCTAAATGATACAAAGGAATAGTTGTATCCATCTCTCCTCTTTCTATATGTTTAAAAAACCCTTTGCTGAATGTTTATTTGGTTGTGGTTTTTCTGTCCTCTTGTTTATTGATGGTAATGTGAGGCTCTGAATAAAAAGTCAAAAATCCTTTACAGAAACCATTCAGTGATGTGGAGATTGTGGTTATTTTTGTTACAGCAGGACACGATGATGTCATCCTGGGAAGAACATTCCGACCCCATTGAAAACAGGTAAACAGATGTCTGACAAACTAAAGCTCAGGATTAAAATGCTGGCACTGGTGAGCAGATTTCACAGCCAGGTCCTTCATAAAAACCTCAAGGCTCCACGTTACTCCATGGGGGAGAGTCTTTACGCTTTGATGTCCGTCACTAAATGACACAACACTCTTCCTCACTGCGGTCTGTAGTCTCTCAGTGGCTCCACACACTGGCTCAAAGCACATCTGCAGACGCTGATAGCATCAACTTCCTGATTCTGACAGGCCCTCATAAATGATCTGTTAGGTAATAAAGTTTTACTGTGTCTGCTAACCCATTTGTTAAATTAAGATCAGACTTAATTCTGTGCTCAACCCTGCAGATGACGGCAGTGATGTGGGTAACAGCTGCTGCACAATCCCACAGAAATGAACATCTTCTGACCAGAAGGGCTGAATGAGTGTCTTCTCACTGACATGGCCCCTCATGTAGTGAGAAGAGCCATTTTGCCCGACCAGGACAGGCGTGCCAGGCCACAAATACCATTTAGGAATGGCTCGAGGAGCATGACAAAGTGCCCAGGTCTCTGACCTGGCCTTCAGACTCCTCAGATCCCTGTCCAGTTGAGCATTCATGGGATGCAAGGACCCACTGCCAAAATGGCTATTCCAGGTACGGGAGAGGATCACTGTTGCGACAGGTCAGACCTGTCACTGTGGAATCTGGGACAACAATACGTTAACACTGATAAACAGTAATAAACCCTTGTGTTGGGTCCTGGTGGATTTTAACCTGCAGATCTTAAACAGTGTTCTAGGGAGAATGACACAAACCCTAAATTTAAAATTGGGTTTGGCTTATTTTGGTGATGCTGCTTTACCTCTTGTGCCTTTAGATTTTAATCATGCAGTGTTATTTTCCAGGGGTCAGAGGGGTGAGGCAGGAGTTCAGCTGGTCCCGTGTAGAATGGAAGAAACATTTCAGAGGGAAAAATAAAGCAGACATCCCTCCAGGTAGACACGTCTTCTGACCACGGGTAGGGGCTGCATCTTAAGCCATCTCAGGTGGTGCGGAAACCCCCATCTTCCCCTGCAATGCACACTGAAGGCAAATGTTTTATTTTTGGAGCAGCCACCGGCGCTGCGGCTCGCTCCCCGAGGCTTCACTTCAGTTCAGGATGAGTCGGCCATGTGGCACCTTGAGGAGGGATTAACAGGCAGAGAGCAGTTGGTCCCGACAGCCGCTGGCAGAAGGTAAACCAGTCAAACTTTGATTGACATCTGGCAGCATAGTCAGATCAGAGCCAGAGGTCAGGCGCTAACCTGCAAATGGATGGATTTGATAGAAGGCATGATGAATTTGTCTGACAGCTTTTACGCTCCTGCAACAGGTTTTCTGTCATAATAACAGATGTGAGTTCGAGTCGGACACTGATAAAAGCTGCACTCTGGCAAAAGTAAATCACGTAACTGATTCTGTTACTTTTTTTCCACTTTCTGTCTATAGCTCTTCAAGCAACACACACATCGGTTTCTATTCCAGGTAAGTGTTGATGGCTTCGATAATGTAGCTCTTCAAGTTTGTCCCTTTACTTTAATTTCATTCCCTCTGAAGTCTGAGAGATTGAGGTCACGTCACAGGTTTATCACAAATCTAATCTTATACTTTCCCTGATATCCAATCCCAGAGCCTTAAAAGGGGACGGGGGTGGGCTGTCACATGTCTGCTGGCATCTTTGAGACTGTGACTGCTTCACTGAAAGAAAGCTGAAGAAAAATTTCGGCTCGAGAACACAAAAGACACAAGAGTTGAATATTAAAAGGAAAATAAGGTCTAAGAGGAGCAACCTGAAGTGCTGCCAACTTGTAGAAAATTTACTCGCTGGGTTCCAGTGCCTCGCTGGTGAGAGCTTGACATCAATGCAAATTTCTGACAATCGCGGCTCTGAAACTCGAGGCTAAGCTCGCGGTCGGAGCAGCTCCGAGAGGATTTGGGAGTGGGATTGATTTCCAGCAGACTGAGGCTGTTGAGCGTGCAGGATGGCAGGCAGCAGGTGCTCAGTGTCAGGACAGTTGCTCTGTTTTCCATCAGCTAAAATTAGAGCCAGGACCTTTTCCAGTGTCACCCAAAGAGACTCCACTATTTAGACTGAAAAGGAGCAATAGGGTTGCTGTTGCCAGAGGACAGTAAAGGCACAATCAGACGCAACACTATGGGATATAATGCCTCATAAATGACTATGACGCTCAGAGTTGCTCAGAGTTGGCTCTTTACTTCCTTCCTTTCAATTTTAAACACATTTCCTGTTGACATTCCAGAGAAAAATAAAACTTTAGTCACTTGCTGTTTCTCATTAAAAAATGTTATGAATAATGTCACGTTTTACTTAGTTGGCCTGTGTTTACTGTTGCTAATGAAGCAACCAAAAGTATTTATTTAAAATCTTTTTGATGCAGCCTTTGGAGCCTTTAATGGTGGCTAACTGGGGTCACTCCACTGGGATTGTCAGGCCTTGCAATCGTGACTAGGTCGACCTTAGGATCGTTTCTTGGCTTGAGCACCATGCGGGGATGATGGATCAGCTGGAGGTTCTGGTCTTACCTGTCAGAAATGTTATAGTAACAGGGTTAGTGATATTTCAGAGTTATAATTTCTGATTATAATTACCTGTCTCTTAAAAGGAAAGGTGGATATTTGTTCCTTGAAAGGTTTGACGGAATCACAGTTCGGATGGTTGTAAGCTCTTAAATTCAATGATGGTACTTTTTCAAGGGGACAGAACTTTTTCCTCCTCCAAACTGTAAAATTGGTTGGCTTTGTCAGACTATTTCCCAGCATGTCTTTCGCATCTTTTTTTCGGCTGTTTTTCCAGTTCAAGTCACACTGTTGAATGTGGCTGTTTTTACAAGTGCAGAGTAAAATTTGGATTGGTAAAATAACACCCCCCTCACACCCCCCATTCAGTTCGGGTCCCCAAAGTTTACATCAATCATCTCCCTTTGGGCGTACCTTTATTTCCTGCAGAGGTCATTTTTAAATCCGACCGTCTCCTTGAGGCTATTTTCATGAGCAGTTTGTCATCATTTCATAGTAGCTTTGCCATAAGCATCAGCTTTACATGCCTTTCTATTTCCAATAGTGACGTTTCTTGTAGCCATGCAGCATCTTCAGGACCCAATTAGGAGTTTGAAAACCTGCTAATGAGGCAGTTGTCGTGGGAGCTCACAGATCGTTAAAGCCAGCTGCAGACTTTTCTCAGATGCATTAAATCAGTCTCGCCGATGAACACAGGACAGGAGATGGACTGGAAGAAAATAGCTGAAGTCTCTATATTTAGAACATATTTTAATCAGTATAAACATAAAAATAGTATCTGAAATTGCTTCGTTACATGTTTGATAAGAAAAGGTCAGAAAGATAAAATTGGTAGCTTCAAAAACAAAGATTGTCAAAGAGATGGGGGACAGTGTGTGTCATTCCAAACATTATTTTTGCCTTTAAGATTTCTTCTAGAGTCCAGTATTTCATTTCACAAATCTTCGTAGAACTGTTGAGCTGAAAAAACACAGACACAATAATTAGAATTTCTATTTGTTAGACCAGCACTTCTCTGAAAGAATCACAATATTTTTTTTTTTCAAAAATCAGAATCAGGAGACATTTTGTTGGATGTTGTTTGTGACTTTATTTATTTAAAGTACAAACGATGTGTTTGACATAAATTTGACATTGAAGATGGAAAATAGAGTGATGTTTCTCATCTGTCCTGTAGGAGTCTGAAATGCCGATAGAGGTAAGCTACAGAAACGGGCTTGTTCCAGACCTCACCCAGCAGTATCTACCGCCACCCCTGCTGCCAAAACCAGGAAAGGACAATGTGCGGCTTCAGAAACTCAAGAAAAAGAGAGCTAAGAGAAGAGGCAGCCTCTCTCAGACGCCTGTCCCGTTTCGCTCCTGTCTGTCACCCGTCAACGAAGCAAGCACCGAACTCGAGCACAGTGATCAGTCCACGCCACCAAAGACCCCAGATTCAGACTACATTGCAGATTCATCAGTCTCTGGGTTCCCTTTTGGTTCCCTTTGTGGTCAGTCTGCATCTGCATTCTCTCGACCTGACAGTGGCCATGTTGGCAGCCCTCCACCATCCTCCATAACCAGGACATCTGAAGAGCAAGTGGCTCCACTATATGAGTGCTGCTCCTCTTTATTTGACGACGCCACTCCCTTCTTGATGCCACCTTCCACTTCACCACCTGAGCAGGTCGAGGAACTACAACATTCATCTGCTTTCACTTTCAGTGCAGCCCCAAAAGCCCACGAGACTGTGACCACAGTCCCTATCATCACAACTTTGCAGTCCAGTACTAAAATATCAACACGCAGCGTGACCCTCTCCCCAGCAAACCCCAAGAGTGGCCCAAGCTCGCCACCTTCTCAGATTACAGCGCTACCTCCTGTTCCTCTGCTGCTGTCAGTTTCAAACAGTCAGACACAAGCTTTTATTCAGAGAAAAGGAGAGACAAACAGTTCGAGGGATGAGGCTCAGTTCAAGGCATCGTCACTGGCCTCGACACCTACAGGTAACTCCTACCTTGCCCAGACGTCCTCTGAGGAAACGGCCACAAAAGTGTCAACGGTCGAAGCAGTGAGAGAGATGAAGCCCACCACCGCACAAACCAGGATCTACACTTCCAAGGCAACGTTTTACGAAATTGCTAAACCTCCGTCCTTTCAGGATCTCTCGTTGGTAAACTACCAGGGAGCATCATCGTCTAACATTTACAAGGAGAGTACACCTGTTTCAGGGACAAATGGTGAATGGTTACCGGTGGCCACTTCCAGGGTTGAAGGGAGAAGACCTAAAACACCCTCCTGCACACCATCTCGAGGGCCCACACCCATTTTTGAAATATCCAGACCCAACCCACTTTTGTTTGCTGCAAGTCCTGCTTTTAAATCTTCCCAGAGTTTACAAATGCCAGCAGTTCTCAAAGAGGTTCCAAGTTGCACTGCAATTCCAGCTAATGGTACAAGTAAACCACCAGCTGTAACACACCTGAAGCCAACAGATGCTGATCACATCAGTTTAGGTAAACCGTCCAACAAATGCATAGAAATAGATATACACAATGCTAAAAAAAATGACATAAATCATAAACTGTCGTCCGCTGTCATTACACCTGAATGTGTTGTGAATGAACCAAAGCCAAAAGATCTTGACATCCTGAAACTGCAAGCAAATTTTAGCCCCAAACCAGTGAATTTTACACAAATGCCACCAAGTCCAAAGCCCCAGCCATCCATTTATCAGCCGGTGGTCGAGGCACGAAAATCTCTGACCTCACTATTGGGGACTCAGATGTCATTAGCAATGTCGAGGCCCAAATCGTGCTCAGCATATTACGGACTTACACCAACAGAGTATATTGCTTACGGTGGCATTAAGACTCCTGCAACACATCACAGCTTTGCATCCCCCACACCTAGTGACAGTCATTCAAACAAAACACAGTCAGATGTAGCTGTAGGTGCATCTCAGGGGTCACAGTTTGTGACTAAACAACTCAATGGGCATGATTCTTCTTCAGTGATGAAGGTTTGTGATGGTTACAGCATGCAGCCTCTATTAACAGACTCTATAGGGAGGAAAGAGGTGCTTGAGGATAGTCTGTCTGAAGGTCTCAGAAATGGAGTACAAACATTTAAATCTAAAGTGGACATAATAAAACCTGACCTTCCTCTTCCTCTTGGCTTGGTACAGAAAACTGTGCCACAATCTGCAAGCAACATGTCCACACTAAAATCCTCCTGTTCTGACGCTCCAATACCAGCACTTAAAGCAGGTGAGGTGCACAGTCAAACTGGATCACAACTGTCTGCAGAGATCCCCTGTTTGACAAAGAGTGGAGCTCCTCCATGTTGTGCCTCGAATGTAGCAAATGGATGTTTAAATTCAAAAATGCCTCAGAGTGCAGAAGGGCCCAATCCTGTCCACTCACCTATGGACGGAGAAGCTGAGGTCCAAGCTGTAAAGTCAGGGCAGTCGGAGCTAAAGTCAGTCCCGCCTGCAGGTGGTGACAGTCAGATAACAGTCAGTCATCATCGTGACCCAGTCACTCCTGCGCTAGAGCTAGAGTCCAAATATACAGGAAGTGCCATTCCGAATGGTATCTTTACAGTAACCACGCCACAGAAAGAAGAAGCTTATAGGACACTCAATCAAACACAAAGCAGTTTATCAAAACAGGCAAACAAACACACCCCATCTCTAGTATCCGCTAATAACAGATGCTACCTTGACAAAAATGAGGCCAAATTCTCAAAAGCATCAGTCGTCATTAATGAGGGATCCACTTTGCCACACGAGATGATCAGAGCGTCCGTATATTCTGCAGGTTATGGTGTCCGCTCAATCCATGTGATCCAGAATACGAAACATCCACAACAGGCCAGAGCAGACGTTAACAATCACGGTGGGGAAACCACAGAGATGCAGATCCATGGGGCGCCGGGTACATTAGTAATCAACCCACCACAAGCAAAATCAGACATTTCAGATATTAAAAGGACTTTAGCTGCAACAGCCAGGCAACCCATAAAAGAGCAGCTCGAGCTAACCATCGATAAACCACTGATGGACACACAATGTAGCATCAACTCAGGTGGTCAGGACAACGTTGGCCAAATGGCAAATTTGCACAAAAATTCCATTAGAGAGCCAACTGCAAAAGCAATTGAAACCGCTGTTGTAGCGGAAACCACACTGCCTAACCTAGTTAATGTAGAAGCTCAACAAACAACAAACACTACTAAACACCAAAGCTGTAATAATGTTGACGCCAGTAGAGTCAAAGAATCAAACCCCGAAACCACTGGTGTTACTGGTTATCCTCCTAACTGTCAATTAATGACTATAAGCACATCTTTGACAGATGTGGTCTCACCTGAACCTGCTGCAGGAATTCAAGAGGGCAGGCCCTCAAAAGACATTAATATTTTACTGCAGAGCAATCATACCAGTAGCTCCAGTGCACATGATACAGAAAACTTTCCACCAGTCCAAGCAGTGAGCACCGCGCCTCCGTTTGAAGCGACTGTGCCGCCCAGCCCCAGAATGAGGCGTGTTGCACCTAAAAGTCTTCAGCTAAGATCTAACAGACCTGAAGGTCACTTAGCAACATTGGTCACAATGACAACCCAGAACTACACAAAACCAGAAACACCAGTTCAGAGAGCATCTACCCAACAAATTACTGATCACACCACAGATGTTAAAGAGCGAGCAGTTGGATCTTTAAAAGTTCCCACTGAAACTATAAATTCCGCAGAAGCTGAGAGCACCACCTCAAGATTCCCGCTTAAAATTGAGGCTAAAGCAGTGGATGTTATAGAAAACCAAAACACTCTCAGAGAAATCAAGAGTGAACCAGTAAAAAAGCTTGGCCAGTCCATTATCATAACTGAGAAATCTGTCAACACTCAAACAGCCTCAGGTGTTCCTTTCAATAACCACCCAGTAAATGTTCCCCCCTCAGCCCAGACTGATTCCAAAGCATCACTCAGCCCTCCTTCATTAAGACTAAGACCCTCCCCTTTACCTCAGCCAAGAACGCGTAATACACCTGATCGAGGTTATACTCCAACTCCGAGCTCCTCTTCCTCTCAGACTCTTGGTACAGGAACAAAATCATCCCCAGCTGTCATGAAAGATCAGGCAAAAGTTCCCATCAGATCTCTGCAGAATAACGCTGTTAAACCCCCCTTTCTGATGTCTGCTCACCACATTAAAGACAACAATCTAAATCCAGAGATCAAAGCAAACGTGACAAATAGCTCTGAAGACCAAGTCGTTTCCCATACACATAAAATGCAATCAAATTTATCACCAACTTCCTGTAAGGAAGAAAAGTTGAATACTGAGACCTCCACACGCGGTCATGATCAGCTTGTATCCCGTGAAGCTGATGTTAAAGTTCATCTGCCATCCATCCCGAAAACACCACAGATTGAAAACAGTTCCTTAAATGCCTCGGGCACAGGTCAGGTCCAGCCTTTGACAGAGCTAGCGGTAGCGAGCATTACTGCTGCAGAGCCGGCAACAGACACACTGATGAAAGCCTCCATAGTTCAAGCTGCTGTGATTGATTCTGCCCCTCCTGCCTCTCTGCCTCAGGCCTCGGGCTCAGTCAAAGATCCGCCTCCAAACAGCGGAACATCACTGCCATCTCAGCCAAAACCTGGTCTCAAAGACACGGGTGTTCTGAGGACCAAAACTCCACCTGTGCAGACCAAAACCCCAGAAGTCAACCTCTCCACGAAGTCAGCGACATCAACTGCATCTTCAACTGATGAGAAGGCCATCAGGGCAAAGGTCAAAGGTCTTAAGAGCAAAATCAGCGGGTGGGCGCGGCTCAAGAAACACATGGTTGTGGAGGAGGAGGAACCTAAGTTTCCAGAGGTGGAAGACAAACCTCAGGAGGATTCCAGCAGCGGTAAAGAGAAACCAGACCTGGGAGATGACGACAAACCACCTTCTGACGGGCTGACCAATCAGGAGGCAGTCCTCAAGACAGAAGATGCCAAAGCCTTGAAGATGTGGGATGCGCTCCTTTTTCAGATGTTCTCCACCAAAGACAGGATCATGCAGCAGATCAAGGCTGGCAAAAAAGATTCAGACGGCAAGAAACCCCCCAAGGGCAGCCAGGAAGAAGTTCCGTCTTTCGTCAATCGCCTGCCAGTTCTGCTGTACAGCCCGCGCTTCGATGCCAGGAAGCTGAAGGAGGCGGCGGCCAAGCCTCTGACCAAAATAGCAGCGGTGTTCGAGATGAGCCTGATAAAACGCAAGAGTCAGGAGGATGAATGCAAGGACTTCAACCGCAAGGCCAGAGGATTCACATCGGCAAAGAAGACAGATGTGTAGTGTCAATGAGGCGTGCAATCAGTGGGGGAAGGGGGGGCAGAAGAAGTCCAGGAACTTAAAGGGAAAAGGGTACATTTACTCCAGTCAGGGTCTTAAACTCTAAACTTGAGGGGTTAAACGAAACAAAGTTTGAAGATCTGATGATTTAGTGTTTAAATGAGCTGTTAATAGTGTTAATAATATAAATAACAGTGGTAACGCAGGTATGTTACACTTCTAAAACTAAATTGTCGAGCGCTTGTGCCGTGTGCTGCAGTTGCCTCATTTTAGTTTTTTAAAACTATTCTGTGACGCAGATGCTTTTATTTTTCTAAATAAGATTGGGGAGCGGGGTGAGTTGGGGTGGGGGGCACCGCTGGCAGGCAGTTTTTAATCTGTGATAAGAAGCTTTTACATTCCTGAATCAATGCAGCAGGTGGGTTTGAATGATAGTTGAAGGCCGAAGGTGGAATTTGGTGGATTTTAGTTTCTGCAGGTCCAGGGAGGGGGTCGAATGGACAGATCTAATCGATCACTGACTATAAGAAGTTACAACCACAACCTGCAAGGTTTCAGGTTTTAGTCATGATAATTTGGAAGATTGCCTTTTCCTTTTAAATGGGCTGAATTCAAAAATCCTTTCAGCCCTTGTCAACACATAGATTTACTGTTTAATCTGAGCCATGTCCTCAAATACATTTTTAAAAAAAGCACTTTAAATGTAAGTTAGAATCTGGGGGCTGTTGGGGTCCTCATTCATTTATTTTATCAGCAATAATCTGACACAATTAGACTTTTTTCTGTCTAAATTTTTAAATGATCCACGAATACTGAGATGTGTGAATGTGAGATTCAACACTGAATATTAAAAATATGAAGATAACATTTCCAGATCATGAGACTGACTCTGCAGGTGGGTTGTAATTTCCTGTGTTGGTTGAAGAAATGATGGAAAATGGTGTCAAGATAAAAGGAAGTCAAAGTGTGATGGAAGTCTCACAGTTCGGGAAGATTTTGCTCCAGCAGATATTAGCATGTGTCTTTTTTTAAGCCTGCATTACATTGCAAAAACATTTTCTTCAAGATGGTGCAGATGAAAAGGATGACTCTGTTGAGGGAGAGGAAGAAGAAGAGCTGATAATTGTCTGACAGAGCAACAGAGCCTGTACTGGTGTAGCAAAGCTGCACGGAAACCATGAAAGATAGTCACAGATTTATGAAAATATAATGTAATACTAATAAATATTTGATGCAACTGCTAAAGATCTGTAGTTGCTCATTATTTTATCCACTTTGAATACCATCAAGAAGTTAAAATCTTCTATATCGCCCCCTGCTGGTTGGCGATATGTATGTCAAAACTAGCAGAATGAACACAAAACCTACTCAAAATACAACTTGTGTGTGGTTTCAAAAGAAGTCACCAGCACATAATAACAGCATTATTTTTTTTTAAATGCTGCAGTTGCATGATTTTCAATATTTGGGGGATTTTAAGGTTTTACCCTCTTGTCACAGTTGGGCAGATTTTGTTGATACGCCAGCAAGAAGTAAGATTGAAAAGATGACGTGGGATTTTTAATTTAAAGGTGAATTGTGTGATATTCTCCAGATACTGGGCAGCAACTAGTGGTGAGTTTCTGTTTGATTTAAATTTTCTGGATTTACCTGATGGGCTGTTTGTATCCTCATATCCTTCAATGGGAACCTTCTCATATTTTCCGTGACCCGTCACCACAAACCTGTATCGTTTACAGGTGGAGCCTTCCTGAAATTCAACACTTTCTGTCAGTGACGCATTATCCATCATCGATCGAGTATTAAAACAAAAAAATCTCAACATACAGTGTATTTGTTATCATACATCATATTGTTCAGATTACTGTTTGAAACCCCCACAGCTATTTTAGGAGACCACTGGTGGTATCATGTTCAGATGTTGTAGGGATGCATGTGGAGACCACCCACACCACTAACAGGGATTTTTTTAAAGCTCTGAAAATCTGGGAAGTGTGACTCAAGTGTTTGTTGATTGGGTTTTTTTTTGGGGGGGGGGGGGGGGGGGGGTGTTCTGAACCAGCTGCGACCACTAGGGGCCAGTGTTGCGTTATACTGAGATGAGATGATTCACAACAGATGAAGTGGAGCTGGGGATGTGGGTGCAGGAAGAAGAGGAAATGAGACTAATTCAAATTGAGGAAGTAATAAAACAAAATGAAGAGTGATCAGAAACAGTTCAAGACTCGCAAAGTTAAGAGGAAAAGAATATCCATGATGGATACATTCCGGGTGAAACTGGGACTTACTGCTGGTGTGAAAGGTGAGCTGCACCGGCTCCCATGTTCACTTCCTCTGACCCACTGATTGATGAGGTCAGCCACCCCCACTTTTAAGCCATCTGCATCCTGTTGTTTTTCAAATGAGAAAATTTGAAATGACAATTTAAAAATCAATAAAAAATATCCCTGAACGTTATCAAGGATCAAACCTTCGATGGGGTGACAGAGGGGACGTTCTGGTTCCAGGCTTCTCCGCCCTCAAACAGGCTCTTTTTGGAAGAGACGGGTTCGGAGGCTGCTGTCAGGTCCGTCAGCGACGGAGTGCCCGATCTGTTTTCCTTTGAGGAGATCTAAGAGAAACAAGCAATGTGCAGAAAACAACAGCAACAAAAGACTAAAAAGTCACAGTATCACAGCACTGAGTTTGTATTCCTGCTAAAACAATAACATAAAAATGTACCTCCAGTGCCTGCGTATACATCTCCAGCTTCCTGTTAATCTTGGACACCGTAACAGGGAGAGACGTCCTCTTTACGCTGTTTGTGCTGCAGAAAAGGAGCTCAGATGAGGCCGATCAAAGGACACATGTTGTTAGAATTGATGCACTTTTCTAATAAATCTGGGTGACACAGAATCACGATGTCACCCCTGTCTCATTGGGGAATATGTAAATTGCTTATTTGAAAAAAAAAAGGGGGGTTTCGCTGGAACGCTGGAAGGACTGGAAATGATATAATGTCCATGCCAGGTGTCCAGTTATTGGATGCTTTCCCCATTTTTCCACCTAAAAACAGTAAACTTACAATTGCTCTCAGACTCACCTCTTCTTCAAGGATTCTGTCCTCTCGATTATCTGTGAGAGAACGTTCGATTAAAGTCTTAAATAATGAGAATAATGCCTAAAGAACAATCACTTGTAACATCACTGCTGCCTTCCATTTGAATCCAATTCAATAAAAAAACCAAATAACTTAAAAGGCAATAATTTGTCCTGTAATTAGCACAATTTGCAAAAGCCAATCAGAGTGGACTTGTTGATCATGTAGGGTGGATGAGAGACTGTGGCTCACCGTGCACTTCCCATCTGTCGAGACTCTGCTGGTTGTTTCATCCTGCAAAGAAGATGGGTCTTAAAAAAACCTGAACCCTCTGTTTCAAAAACAGGTAAAATCTGACACAAACTTACTGGGTAAAACTGGATGAGGAGTTTCTGATGAAACAAACAAAACAAAACCATGTCAGCAATACAAATTGAAAATTACAGTCTTGTAAACCGGTCAGAGTGACCCATCTCTCTGCCAAGGATATTTGATATTATTCATTTAGAACATTTTGACACAGAAACGATGTGAATTTGACTCAGATGAGACACCTTGAATGTTGGGCTCATGGGTCCATAACAGCACATGGCCTCCTCGTCCCTGCTGCTGCCCGCTGACCTCCTGTCAGCCTCCCCGCCCTCCTCGCTCTCTGCTGCCAGCTAGAAAAACAGGAACACAGGAAAACATGAAAACAGAGGCAGTAAGGAAGAGCAGGGGCTGGGAGACTTGTGTCTCTATGAGATTTGATATGACAGATTTCAGACTAAAATCAGGATCATTTTCCTGGGTCATCTGTGGAGCCAAAAATGTATCTTTTCACCTTTTTCTCAGATTTGGAGCCGAATTCAGTGAACAGTGATCATCAATAAGCTCGGATGCATTTGATAATGGTTTTTAATGAAAACCTGCAGTAACTTTGATGCCTCCACGCTGACAGAGAACAGAACTCCTGATGTAATGTTCCTCATCTACAACGTCTGAATTCCTTTTACAACATAAAAACTTTGTGACATGAAGAGTTTGGAGGCCAACGTGACGCTTCGTTGGCATCGGTGGTTTCACACATTCCTCCAGTCTAACGCAGCAAAAGCAGAGAAGAAGAAGGCCTGCTCGTAAACCCCACAAACTTAATTTAAGCGAAAAAAATCTGCTCTCCAAATGTTTAAAGAAAGGAAATGAAGTTCTGGGTCTGCTCGTAATACTTTCAGTATTCACTGTGATTTTTTAATTTTCCTAGGTTGGTTCTAGATCAAACAATATGAATGAAATAATACAGATTTAATGAGTGTGTCAGTGAGGGAGGGGCTGGGATACATTTTTCATAATAAATGAAGCAACAATGTTGAACTACAATATGTTTGTTTAAGGTTGCGAAAATATTTACAAAGTAAATGAAGTAAAAAGTAATTTTTTGGGGGGGCTCAATAATTTAAAGACCAACTGACAAACAACAGAGAGTATAGAACTCAGACCTCATTCAGAATCAGCTCCTCGTCCTCTTCGTCGTCCCGTAGGGGTCCCTCAGACCTCCACCGTGTCTGCGGAACCCTCGGCTCCTCCCGGCGTTGCTCCTGATCATCCACACTGCAAGCACCACTGAAGAGACGGTTCGACAGATGATAAATGTCTCTAAACCCGGATGTCATCCAAGAGAAACATCCTGAAGGAAATGAAGACAACGCACCGTGAATCCATCGTCCCAGTAACCAGGTCAGAGCTCCTGTGTGCTGGTTGGCCGGTGCTGGGCTGCAGCTCAGCTTCGTGAGGGAGGAACATGGCTGAGCTGTGCAACACCTTGGCTTTGTTGCTGGACACCTACAGAGACGACAGGTTACTGAAGTAAAACCAGTCAGAACAGGAAGAGGAGAAAAGGTAAAAGCATGAGGATATTCAGTGATCCACCACAATAAACAGAGTCTTTACTTCTGGAGTTCTTCGTGAAGCCTGCTGTAACTTGCACACCTCCTCCTCCTCCTCGTCATCCTCCTGCTGTTCCTCCTGTCCTGATTTCTGCTGCAGCGTTGGAGATGTTTGCACCCTCCCCCTCCTGCTCCTCCACTCCTCCGACTCCCCCCGGTTCTCCGCCCTGTGGCTCCAGTCACCAAAGCCCTCGTCCTCCTCCAGAGCCGAGCTGCTGCTGCTGCTGCTGCTGCTGCTGGGCTTCAGCTCCTCCTCCGGCCTGAAGACCAACACCATCATAAACACATCAGACCTGCCGTTTCAGGCTCCAAGGAAACAATGACACTTCCTGTTCCTGCTCATCCAACCATCAGCGGAGACCTCATCAGCTCGATAAATAACTGAGGCTGCAAGTTAAACATTTCAAATCAGACACAAACATGGCGGAAAAAACCTCCAAACTATTTAAAAACAAAACAACAAATCAGATCCAACCTTCGGATTCAGTGAGTTAAACCCGAACAAAGCTTCACGTTATCAATGTAATGATCCTCAGTTACATTACTGAGAAGAACAACAAAGTTCTTTGCTGAAGCTTAATGAGGACAAAAGATCAACAAAATAAGAACAAGAAATTTACAGAGACAGTACAGGTGTGTATTAAAGGAGACAGGACAGGTGTGTGTTAAAGGAGACAGGACAGGTGTGTGTTAAAGGAGACAGGACAGGTGTGTGTTAAAGGAGACACTAAAGGTGTGTGTTAAAGGAGACACTACAGGTGTGTGTTAAAGGAGACAGGACAGGTGTGTGTTAAAGGAGACGGTACAGATGTGTGTTAAAGGAGACAGGACAGATGTGTGTTAAAGCAGATGGTACAGGTGTGTGTTAAAGCAGACGGTACAGGTGTGTATTAAAGGAGACAGGACAGGTGTGTGTTAAAGGAGACAGGACAGGTGTGTGTTAAAGGAGACACTAAAGGTGTGTGTTAAAGGAGACGGGACAGGTGTGTGTTAAAGGAGACAGGACAGGTGTGTGTTAAAGGAGACACTAAAGGTGTGTGTTAAAGGAGACACTACAGGTGTGTGTTAAAGGAGACAGGACAGGTGTGTGTTAAAGGAGACAGGACAGGTGTGTGTTAAAGGAGACACTAAAGGTGTGTGTTAAAGGAGACAGGACAGGTGTGTGTTAAAGGAGACAGGACAGGTGTGTGTTAAAGGAGACACTAAAGGTGTGTGTTAAAGGAGACACTACAGGTGTGTGTTAAAGGAGACAGGACAGGTGTGTGTTAAAGGAGACGGTACAGATGTGTGTTAAAGGAGACGGTACAGATGTGTGTTAAAGGAGACAGGACAGGTGTGTGTTAAAGGAGACAGGACAGATGTGTGTTAAAGCAGATGGTACAGGTGTGTGTTAAAGCAGACGGTACAGGTGTGTGTTAAAGCAGACGGTACAGGTGTGTGTTAAAGGAGACGGTACAGATGTCTATTAAAGGAGACACTACAGATGTGTGTTAAAGGAGACAGAACAGATGTGTGTTAAAGGAGACAGGACAGATGTTTGGTTAAGGAGACAGGACAGGTGTGTGTTAAAGGAGACAGGAGACAGGACAGATGTGTGTTCTGTCTTTACCATTGGATTCTAAAAATGCCTAAAATAAAATCTTGTGAATAATGAGACAGTGAAAACTGACTGCCTGTCCTCTGTCCGGTTGTCCTGCAGCCCACTGTCCTCTCGTCTGTCCCTCTCTCTGCTCCTCCTCCTCCGCTCCCGCTCCACCTCTTCAGCATCCTCCTGGCTCCGCTGGGCCGTCACCCTGGAATCAGACACCAGCATCATAAACACCCACCCGTGCTGCCTTCAGGGTCCACGTCAACCAGTTTACTCTCGGGCATCATAGAAATTCAATAACTGTCTAACATTTTCCTGTCTGAACGTCCAAAAAGAATGAATTGATCTCCCCATCACTAAATTGTTTTTTTAAGTCTCTTCTATCTAATTTGGGTTTACTCTTTCCAGAGGAGCATGATTACAATAACGCTTTTCATTGTCCAGCACATCTGGACGAGCTCCAGCCAGCTGCTGTCATTCCACTTAATTTCAGCCTCTGGAGAGGAACGGAGACGAGAGAGGAGAAGCAGAGCAGAAGACGGAGGGAGAGCCTCGGCTGGAGCCACCAGAATTTTTACAGATCCGTCTGACTGATTCTAAATCTGCGCACGTCAGCTCGCGTCAGGTTCTGATGTGGTTCGGCAGCGATGGCTTTCCTGAGACGTGGACGGCAAACAACGTGTTGCCATGACGACAGTAAACACAACAAATAGATTTTCTGGGGCGCCAAAGCAGGAGACTTATTGAAAACCTGCCTGGAAGATAAAGACGCCTGGAAAATCCAAACCAAACCTCTCCTAATCAGATGAGATGCTGGAATCGTGCATTTGCTCCGTGTACGTTTGTCAGCGCGGCTGTTTATGGTGACGCTGTGAACCTCCAGAGTTGTGTTGATCTCCTCTAAACACGACTTTGCTGCCCTGATGAGCTGCAGCTGAGAGGCTGCAACAGTTGAGGCAGCTCTAGAAGCCTTTTTTTTTTTTATCGTTACTGAGTAACATTAAATAACATTAAGGTAACCAAGCACACCGTGGTCGTCATCAGGTGGGTCAGGTTCCCATCCACGAGAATCAGAGAACCACTGGGAACCAGTCTGGAACACGCCGGCGTGAACTGACCGGATGTGTGAAACGACTGCGTTGGCCGTTTGTTGGCGGGAGGGGTAATAATGGATCAAGTGGGGATAAGTTTGACTTATCTGGATCTCAACCCTCACCAGAGGTGCTACGTGTCTGAGCGTGAGACAGTGAAGAGCTGAAAGTGAAAACAGATGATATTTTCTTTGGGGATCATCAGGAAACATAAACAACAAGAACAGCAATGTGTTGATTCACAATGGATTTTATAGGTAACGTGAGGATAAAAATCTGCCAAACCCAGCTGATGTTTTGCTACCAATCAGCACAGAGCTTCTAATGATAGGTCTTGTGTTCTGTATGATTAAAGGGGGAAATTCCTGGGAATTGAACACGTAGATGAGCTCATGTGTGAGTACACACATAATGTGTGTGTCTGTTCTGTCCTCACTCCTTATGTTTTCTCCTTATTTAACAGGCTGTCAGGAGGAGGGTCCCTCCTGTGGGAGTCTGGACCTGCTCAAGGTTTCTTCCTGTTAACAGAGCTCCATATTTTCCAGACAGAGTTCCTGAACCTTAGGAAAGTAGCACCCCCTTAGCAGTGGGGTAGTAGTTCCCGCAGTTGCAAAGCAAATGTACGCTGATGGATATGTGTTCAGCTTCACTGAGTGGGACTGGTGCCCAGTATCTTTACTGGGACATTTGAAACGAGGCTGCGACACAAAACTGAAAAGAGGACGTTTTGGATTAAAATCTGTCCAGCACAAGTCACTTTTTCCACGATGAGGCAATGGAGGCCTGGGGACATTTTCTCTGTGTGTGTGTGTGTGTGTGTGTGTGTGTGTGTGTGTGTGTGTGTGTGTGTGTGTGTGCGTGTGTGTGCGTGTGTGTGTGTGTGCAGCTGAACAGGAGGGAGTGCAGGAGTCAGCCAGATGATGTCATGGTCATTAAGGAAGCTGCGGCTATAAAAGAAGCTATTGAACTCAAAGCTCAGTGTCAGTTTCAGTGAGGTCACACAACAACGTTCCGCCCGTCACCCGGGAAACAAGAACCAGTGTGACTGAGGAACAGAAGTCAGGAAAAGTAGGAATTATACGATCATTTGGGCTCTTGTCCCTTTTAAGTGTCAGTCAAACTTTACAAACGCTCTGTCTCAGCAAAAATGGTTGAAATGTCATATTTTTGGTGTTAAAGTCTCCGCGCTGGAGTTTTAACATTTAAACTGAACCCTTACAACAAACAAACAAACAAAAACAAACCCTAATATTGTTTACAGCCTTCACAATCATGTTTTATGTCTCATTTGTCTTAATAAACTGATTACTAATAAACTTTGGAAATTCTCAGTGTTGAAATCTATTAGCGACACAATGTTTATATATATATATATATTTTTTTTTTTAAATCCTCCCTAAAAATGGTCCTAAAGCTTAAGTTGTTGTAGTTACTGCAGCACAAACACAGCAAGTAGGGGATACTTCCAGTCAATGGTTCTAAGAACCTTGGAATGGTTCCTCTAGTGTGAAAACAAGTAGAAGATTAAATGCATCTGTTTCATCCTGAACAATGTGATAAAGCATAAATAGATAAAAAACGCTTAATTCTAACCTGATGTTCTGCTTAAGAACATTTTATTTTCTACGGTTTATTCTGCCAATCATAAACTTTCTTGTTAATGCAGAATTGTTTAAGTTACACCTCTGCGAAGACCACCAGAGATATCTCCGCGTGTGATCCAACGGTTGGAAAACCTCCAGCATCAGCTGCCAAGTTCAGCTGTTCTGGCTCTCCTCGTGTCACAATAGACGTCTTAAACGTAAAATAGTTGTTCTAAAATCTGAACATGAGCCAAAGATTTCAACTTTTGGGAATTTCTTTTTTTCTTTTCCCTTTCTGCTGTGGATCTGATATCAGCATCATCGTTTTATAGTGTATTTTACTGCAGTCAGTGGTCATTGAACGCATCGGGCTAACCAATTCTTTGATAAAGTCATGATGGACATCTTTTTTTTTGTTGTTTTTTTACGAGACTGCACGGTTTGTTTTCATCTTCATAAAGTTTGACGTATTTAATCTAAACACACATTACACATTTGTCAACATGGCTGCTGTCAGGTTTGCGTGTGTTCGATCTGGCTGCCACACAAATATTCTTTCAACCAGGATGAGACAAGCAAGCTGCTTTTCAACTTTTCATTTGCAGCCAATGGTTTTTCTGCCAAGAGCCGAGGGAAAAATGTGATTGTTACGACGAATTGGGCTACAATTCAACTCTTTTCTGGAACCTTTTTGGGCTCTTTTTCTACTCTTTTCTGTTGTTTTTCTTTGCAGGTTTTTTCCAACTGAACAACGCTAAATATTGTCTCTCATGGTTGATTTACAGATGAATGGTGTGAAAGCCTCTTTAGCTGCAGTCGGTACTTGCAACCGTACCTGTGAACGCTGAATACTTTGATACTCGCAGTACTCGCTGGACTCTCATCAAATTCAACACATGGATAATTTTGATCACGGATCATAAATGGTACCATGGTGCCTGTGAGAGAAGCGTGTTTAGCTTACCTGATGAGGTTCTCCAGGAGTTGTCTGCTGGAGTTTTTTCTTCTGATGGGCTCGGACATGCTGGGTGGACTGGGCAGCTCCTGGTCTGCAGTCCTCGTTCTGGTCCTGGAGACACAGATGTTTTCTAGAGCTGCTCCCTCATTCTCTCTCTCTCTCTCTCCCCACCCTCCATGTGGTTCTCATTGAGACCCCCCCAACCCCACCCACACCCCATCTTCACACCCTAACAGAGGTCATGTGACTCTCCCAGGAGGAGGCGTAAGCTGATATCACAACAGTGTGTCAGTGATAATATAATACTGCCCATTTTGTTCCATTTTTGCACCGAAGTTGGAAAAAAAAGTCATTGAATATTTTCCTTTGGGGCTCTTTGAAGTTGATTTCTCTTCCAGACTTCAATTGTGGTTTTATGAAGTATAGTTCATCATAAAAAACCAGAAGTGTGTCACGAACCTACTTTCATAATGGATGCTAATCTGCTTAATATATGCTTATTAATCATTTTAAATGAATTGAATGAATTGTTAAGTTTATTTCAGTAAATGCTGACCGCAGCTCATCGCATTATTAAGTTTGGGATATTCTGGTGATTCTATTAAATTTCATAAAATGCACAAGAAGATGTGATGGAGTTTAAACTCCACTGATCATTTGCCCTCGATACAGTCGGATAACATTTTATCATAATAATAAATATGAACACATTTTAAAAGTCATGTTTAAATGTAACTAGAGAGATTAATTAATCTTTACTTTGATAGGTTTGTTTATCTTTAAATTATAATATCCCATTTATATATACTGTATATATGTGTGTGTGTGTGTGTGTGTGTGTCTGTTCTCTATACACACACACACACACACACGCACACACACACAGGTTGTGAGGTTGTGAACAGATGCTTAAGGAACCTGAGAACGGGTGTGTGTTGGATCTAGTTACTGTTGAATAAAAGATGGCGGCTCAGAACAGAAGCAGCTGCTGAAGGCCACAAGCTGATCCGATTGTCCTTGAACGCACCGTCAGAGCCCAGTATCACATAACACCATGTTTGTTTATTAACACAGATTTGGCTAAATGCTATGCTAATGAAGGATCTTGAGGGGTGACCTGAACTGGTTATACTGGGAGAGTGAGGAGAAATAGTTTGGTTACTGAGAGGGTAAATGGACTGTTAATAGACAGAGATGGTAAATAAAACAAATTGATGGAAAGTCTTTAACTTTTATTTCTCTTTAAACTAGTGAAACTTTTCTCTGTCAGTTCAACACTCACAGATGTGCATTAGGTCATTCAGGCATTTCCAGCCAGAACTGATTTTCCCAACACACACACACACACACACACACACGCACACACACGCACACACACACACACACACACACACACACGCACACACACACACACACACACACACACACACTTTCCTCCCTCGCCCCCATAATCTTGCTGGAACACTTACAGGGCCTCCACAAAATGGTCGTCAAGACAACAATTCCCATAGCACTGAACTTATTGTGGTTGTTTTTGAGGGTTTGTAATGAAGGTGATGATGATGATGAGGCGCCAGCTTCAACACTTGAGGAGGAGGAGGAGTTAAGGAATGAAAACACAAACAAGCAGTTGAGAGACTGTCAACTGTATTTGAAAAACAGCCATTTAAATGTAAAAGTTTAAATATTCCAGCTGTGGGGTTCCATTATAATACCGTTTACATTGAGGACATCAATCATCAAGAGTTTGTGAAGGAACTTTACAGAGGCATTTTTTTGAGATTAGCATGCTAACAAGCTCTCTGATATAGAAACACCAATGTTATAGTGGTGGTGCGGCAATGGGGGCGGTGAGAGTAATTAAAATTAACTATTTAAATTTTGAAGTTGTGTAAAAGGGACTAAGGTGTGTGCGTTTGTGTGTGCGTGTTTATTTAACAAGTCAGGAGCACTGGACCATCACCCAATTTCAGCGAATTCCAATGTTCCTACAAGTGAAAACTTCCTGCAGAACATTTGGAATGTTCTCAGCTGCAGCAGATGTGCCTCCTGACCTCCTGTCACCTGGGGGGAGCTTCGATCTACTCTCTCCTTGTGATGATCTGACGGCCGCAGCCACCTTCACCCCCCCCAGGCTCAAACCCACCCCCGCCTCAGGCCCGTAAACGTTGCCAGCTGTCCCGTAAAGACGGCGTCACGAGCTGTAAAACAGCTCCGCTAAACCAGACAGATGATGCAATGGATTCAGAGCCAGTGATGTCAAGAAGGAGCACTTAAATCCTCATCTGAGAGTTGGCAGAGCTGTTTACGCTGCTTCAACAACAACTTGGAACAAATCCACGCGTCAGGTTTGTGTTGTTGCTGAACTACCGGAACACGAAGATAAAAAAAAACAGTGATGTTTATTCTGTGGGCATGTTCGCTTCATCCAGTGTTGCAGTCAAGGCCCTTTAGAAGCTTAGAGCCTGCCCCCCCCCTTCCTGCCCGCCACAACAGTAGCAGGTATAACCCTGCTTTTAACAGGAAGAAACCTGGAGCAGGACTTATTGTGCCATCATATCCATCAGATTTAAGATGATGTTGGTGGACTTTGGCAGTGATGATTAAAACACCTTCACTAATGGCTGTGTGTTTGTGATCCCATTGATTTCAAGTATCATTCTGGACTCATTTCTATCCTGTTTTGTAACCCTAAGAGCAAAAAGCAAAACTGATGTTCGGATTTATACTAAATCCATCTACAGCCGAGATCTCGTGATTTTCAAAGCATCACACATCTATCCAGCTTCATTTTGGGGGGAATCAAACTTTTTGACACACCTCCAGGGGTTTCAATTCCCATAACACAGTGAAATATTCACAACTCCGCCAACACTTATTTTACACCGATTATCCCCAGAAAAAAAAGCAGTTTCTGTCTGATATGCACCATGTTTTTTTGTCTAATTACTTCCAGATCGGCTGTCTGGCTCACATCTTCCCCCTTCGACACAGCTTCTCAGCATGCCTGTGTCTTTCATCATTAGTATTCTTCTCTTCAGGACCCTGGTTTACACAGGACGTTTCCCTCTCATTAAGAGTATTTGTGAATGGAAAAGCCCACGTTAACTCCATCACCCAATTATGCTGAATAACACAAATGTAAAAGGTCACAGGAGGGAAATCACAGGTTCTATAAGAGTTCTAAAGAGAGCATCACTGAACTCCTTTGATTTCTGGGTAATCAATCACTCAATCTTTATTTAAATATTGTCTGCTACAATCAAAATTGTTTCTAGGTGCTTTACAGAACAAGCAACAGTGGCAAGGAAAAACTTCCCTTTAACAGGAAGAAACCTTGAGCAGGACCAGGCTCATGTAGGGGGACCATCATGCTGATGGCCGGCTGGGTAGAGAGAGGGGACAGGTAGAGGAGAGAATAGGCAGAACATAGAAATAAATTATATTAATTAAAATATGCTGCTGTTAGAGTTGGGTTTTAAATTTGCTTAAGGGGATAAAAAAAAAAAAATCATTTATCAGGATTCTGACATTTAGTCAGCTGCTATATTAAGACCACACACTTACCTCACAGTTTTCTGATAAATGCAGCTGAAAAAAGGACTCGGAGCTCAGGTGTCTGCCCAAAGACACCTGCTGTGTTATTAGCTCACTTTATTAGCTGTTTTCAGTTCTGCTGTATTTTACCAAGTTTTGTTGCCCTCTGTGAGTCAACAATAAAACCCGAAACTCTCGCAGTAAAGGCGATGGTACTTCATTTAAATTATCCGTGCATAGTTGTTTTGATGTTATGATTAAATGAGCTATAGCTCTCCCTTTTAGTTTTCATGTGAGCGGCTAACAAGTATTTATTTTTTAATGAATGATGTTAACATTCGGTTACTAAAATCACAATAGGTTATTCAAAAACAACTTCACAACAGCAAAACCATTTTTAAAAGGCTGATGAATTCCAAGTTAACATCTTTTCACTAACAATTCTCAAACCGGAAACGCCACAGCCCACTTCCACGTCTGGTTGTCGCTGCTACACCACATTTGACCAGAGAGGCCGCTAGAAACAACTCCTACTAAGTTGTCAATTAAAAGAGCACTGGAACTTGACATTTATGACCATCTAATCTAAATCACAGCATTTGCTCTGATCTTTGTTGGGTGAGTAGCTTTTCCTCTGCACCAGACGTTTAAATGCTAAGTTGATGTGTAACAGAGGAAATTCAGCTTCCACGAACAGTCTGTGATCTCCACACTTCCTTTGTCTTCCTTGGAAAGAACGCCACACCGCTGCCCCTGCTGGGGGCAGAGGGGCAGTTCAGAGTACCGAACAGTTGCCTTGTTCATCCACAGCCAATCACCAGCTAGGAAACGGAGACCTGTCCACACCTGGAGGGAGGAAACCTCAGATGAAGAGAATTCAATTAATCTTTACTTGAACTGGATCTGTTACAATCACAGAAACCCAACACCTGACCCCAAACAAGCAGCTGCGGCAAGGAAAAAGTGCTTTTTAACAGGCAGAAACCTTGAGCAGGAGCCTGGTCTCATATGGGGAGAGCCCACCTTGTTAGTTTCGGCCTCCATGATATAGCCCATCATTCTCCGGTGGTCTTCTCCAGGCTGCACGCTGACCAGCTCATAGTTGAAGGCTCGACAGTGCTCCAGAGCCTCCTGCCACGTCTTGTTCTCCTTCACCAGGATTAGATTTTCCTTCAGACAGACAAAGGGAAAGCGGGCTCTACAGTCCTGGGTGGACATCTTTCGGGTTATAGAAGAAATGGTCACGCAGTCACCATCGTTCTTTGGTTCGCCTGTTGCCCAGTTTCTGTATTCGGAAGACCCTTTGCTCCATTTCCACATTTTTCCTGCAGAAGAGACTGAATTCCAAAGAGTGTTTTCAAAGTTTTTTATGATTCAGTTTGGGAGTCTAAAGACAGAGGCTGTCACAGCTGTGCAGATTGTAAACCCCTCTGAGGCGAATAATATTTGTGATTTTGGGATCAAAATTACTTTAATGAGTGGAAACACACATTTAAAGGGCTAACATGCTGCTACTCTAGCTGGTTACAACCTGCTGGGGTGTTGAGGGCTGGGGTTGTGCTTTACCTTCTCTGTACAGGCCAATCCAGACTGGAAAGTCCTTCTGAACGACTGCCGAGTTCCGACTGGTGTAGTCCTTCAGAGTTGCCAGACTGTAGAAGTTTTCCTTGCAGTAGTTCAGAGCTTCTGTCCACGTCTTGGACTGCAGCACCAGTGTGTAGTTCCGGAGACCATTTACAAGTGAGTGTTGACAGATGAAGAAAAGGTACTGCTGACAGTGCTGGTAAAGGAAACTTTCAGAGAGGAAGAAAAACCAAATCCTGTTTATCCTCATTCGGGTGGGTTTATTGACCTTTGACCGCTCGCTGCTAACAACTGTCTGTGCCAAATTTAAATCTCACACATTCCAAAATGAGGATCTGTTAATGTAAATCATCTTAGAATTTTCAAGGCGTTAGTTTGACCACAGGCCCAGAGTCAGATCTCACACACATCCTTGTACTTCCATCTTTGTGAGGACCTTAATAGACATAATTCATTCCCCAGCCCCTCACCCGAATCACCCCAACTAACTCTAATCCAAATTCTAACCTCAACCTTAAAACCATGTTATTTTTGTTCTCAGTATGGAGCAAATACAAGAACACACGAGTCACTTACCTTTTTGTGCTGGACTGGACAGAACCACAATTGCCATCGTTGGGATCCTCCCCGGTGTAGTCTTCACTGATCCAAATATAATATTTGTCAGTCCATTGTGCGGGTATGTAGTATCCGATCCAGGCATTGTAAGTGTCAATCAGTATACGATCTGCGTCTGGCTGCTGGATGGTCGCCAGGTCAGTGTGGGGAATTGTTCTATTGGAAAATATGTGCATGAATGTCAGAAGGAATTAATTTAGTCATAAGTGATCAAGACTTTAACCACATTTAATAGAAAATTATTCAATATTCTTAGAAAATGTCACATTGGCCCTAAATCTGGTACCATCGTGTTGTGTAGTTACTTCTCTTACCAGAAGGGAGTGACGAAAGTTCTAATTTTGCTCAACTCGAAATATAAATATAGACACTACACATTTTAATGGGATACTTTCAATTATTTATAACAAGTTGAAGGCTGTGCTAGTTTTGTCTGGTGAGATGAAGCTGCAGTTTACAGCATTACAGCGTGTAATTATCAGTACTGCCAGCAGAGGGAGACACCTGCAGTGCGACTGGGCCTCCTGCCAGGTGAGATGCTGGGAGACGTGCTGATAATCCTTCACAATCACCGAGTCATTCCCGAGCACGCTGCTGCTGAAGAGGAGGGGGAAGAAGAGCCCTGATAAGATGCTCTTTGTCATCGTTAGAAATCTGTTGTACAGAAAACATCAGGCGGGATTATTGGCAGACGGAAAATCTGAACTATACTCGGAGATGTTTAAGTCATGTGAACGTGAGATCTGTGCAGTTTAATTGAATTTAGACAGTTGAAAACACGTAAATCCCCAGAACTGTTGCTCCATTCCCGATATTATAAAATAGTATTATTTAACGGAACTTCTGCTCTCATTTGCCCTCTTAACTTCAGTGATTTAACTTTTTTTTTCTTTTCTTTTTTTTTTTTTTTTAATTAAAAGATTGAAACGAGCAAAACAAAACAAGACCAGCCGTGGCTTTAATCACGGTGCATCGCAACGATGAGTAAAGTTATAAAACATTTAGTAAGGAGAAGTTTGAGTGTTCCTACCTGCTCAGGCTGTACTTCCAAAAGCTGATTTGACTGGCAGACGCATTTAAAACTACTTATACAGAAACAATTTGACTGTTTGCCAACGACGCGAGCCTTCAGCCGACCTACAGCGTCTTCCATGTGTCCCGACTCATCCAGATACCTGACAGATAGGAACAAAAGGTGGTTCTGAGGCAGAAATCACTGCAGCACCAAGGTTCTATGTGATATTTGAACGTATATAAGAATCACGACCTCACGGTTAATCGAGCTTTTGGGACAATATAAGTTTGATTTGAAGACCGACTGGCTTCTGCAGCTGGAGAAATTAAAGGCGTTAAAATAACGCAGAGAAGTCACGTCTTAGAAGTCGCTCAGTTTAAAAATAGATAAAAAACGATGAACATGGCAGGAAGGAAAGAAAAAAACGTTTGTGAAGAAACTGGACTTCTGTTGGAGGTTCTGCAGAACCTGGTTTTGATTAAACGCGACACCACCACAACTCCCAATCACCAATTTTAATATCCTGTTACAAGTTCTCATCCGAGTGCACTTCTGAGTCCAAGCAAATACAATTTTCCATTTACAAAAATATAATAAATCAGCATGAAGTGCAGGAAAACCCTTGGTTTGATCTTCTGAGATCAGAGTGAGAGCAGCGTCCTTATCACATCTGAAACGAGGAGGGAATTCATTAGAAATGTATTGAATCAATGTCGACGGCTCCCCCTAGTGGCAAATAAAGAGACTAAAGTAGTGTCATATGGGGGGAGTTATTTTCGCGGCCCTTTAGACCCGAGGAGCTCTTCACCTGGGTGGGACATGCTCCGCTCCAGCTGCTTGAAGGTTTCTCCCGGTAACGTGCTGATCTCGTCCAGGAGCCGCCGTTGGCCGTCTGACGTCAGGTGCCAAAAACAGGACTTCCTCTTCCCGTCCCTGCACATCTGGTTGCAGGTTTTGCGGAAGCTGCTGTTGAAGCACAGGTTGTGTCTGATGGTGTTCTTCCAACCATCCGGAGCCGTCTGGAAGAAGGGGAAGTTCTCCCTGTGAAAGATCCCCCGACATCTCTGTTAACTTGGGTCTTATTTGAGTTATTAGAGGTGGGCGATCGCTCGTACCTGGTAAATTGGTAGATCTGCTGGACCTTGAGGCTCCCGGTGTGGCTGCTCTTGAGCGCCAAAGCGATGAGGATGCAATAGTTGACAGGCGGGCGAGGCCAACATCCTGGTTTCAGGTTCTTAAAGTCCTGGAAGGTGACAAAAAGCAGGTAGAAACGTTCTAACAGGAAAAAAAAAAAGTCATGTTTTACCTTTATTGCCATGGTTCTCCCTTTACGTCGGCTCTTGACCGGAGGACACGTGTTCTTGATCTCCAAACCAGAGAAAGAAACTAATTTTTCTGCCAAACATTTTTATTTGCAATATTTCCAAGTGTTTAATGAACTTTCAGCGGCCGTTCGGACGCATCGGGTCTACCGTGTACTCAGAACTCAGCAGAACCTCCTGGACAACAGGCACACGGTTCTGTGCAGGGTCCGTTTGGATCTCCCCAGCTGGTTCCGACGCCGTCTGCAGATCTGATGACATCTCTCCGTACTGGATTGGACAGGCAATACTGGGATTCACCAACAGCCACAAGTTTGGCTTCACGAAAGTGTCTGATGGAGAAAAAGAAATAGACTTTTCCCTTGAGTCTGCAAACCTTTTCCAAAACGCTCCGTCCCGATTTAAAGGCTGCTCATTCAATTTTAATTTAACAACAATTATTAATGGGCGGATAGTCCCCGTATTCATTGACAGGTGCAGCAGGAAAGACTCCAGATCTGTTATTTCAACTTTAGCAGCTCATTGATGATTTTTCCCATCAGCTGCTGAGGTTTTTTTTTCTTTTTAAGTCATTTTTATAGACAGTAATAGAAAAACAATAAGTTGATGTCTGAATGATGAAGCGATTTCAGGACACGTGAGTGGATGAAGTCGCCTTTGGACCAGAGAAGAGCTGAAATGGACAGAAGAGAGTTGGGACTTCTCTACATCCTCGTCTCACCTGACATCTTGTCATACCAAACGAATTCATCTTTCCTCCTCGAGGCTCTGGCCGCGGGCCTCTGGACCACGTACTGCTCGTTCAGTTTGTCATCTGGGACACACCACACACGGGTTAAACGTCTCCACAGGTTCTGAACCCAACTGAGGGAAAGAGGAGAGCATCACCGTGGTAAATCTGGTCCGTGGTGGTCGCCAGTTTCAGCTCCTTGTCCATGTCCCAGTCGGTCAGGCCCACGGAGCAGTGCAGGTCGAAGAGCCGGGCTTTGGTTCTGAGCTGCAGGGTCATGGTGGGTCATGGTCTCTGAGGGAAGAGCTGCAGCTGCAGCCCCACAGCCTGATTACTGCCAATCAAAGCTGAAGCCTTCAGGCTGTTCTCAGTGGAGCTCACAGCCAATCAGATGTCACTTGTTTCTGATCCGGTTCCTTCTGAGTCCGCCTGGCAGAAAGTTTCCTTTATAATCACATCTAGCATGGAAGGGGCCACTTTTGTGTCCCCCTGCAGGAGCTGGGGGGAGGGGGCCGCGCCCCTGCTGAAGCAGGACATGGAGCTGAGAATCACCTGGACGCAGTTTAGTCTGTTTTAATGTTTTCGTCACATTTACAACACATTTCACAAATAAAGAGTCGGAGCAGTACAGCAATAATGCAGCATGGAGAAGAAATGTCATTGCTCCATAAATATCTATTTGTATATACTTTAAACATAGATTCTTTCTTCCTCCGGAGGCTTCACGCCTCCTTCAAACCACGACACTGACGACTGGAGGCTCGTCAGGTGAGATGTCAAACATCTAACAACCATCACAGACAGAAAACAAGGGGCTCGCTGCTTTCGTCGCTGGATTTTGGGGGGTAAAAATCAAAGGATCGAGCCGACGTGCATGCAGAAACCGCCACTTACACAGAAATAAATAAAAAATGATACAGCCGGCGATGCTAGGGGAATGTGTTCACGCGCTTCTCCATCAGGGGAAGATCAAGATGACCTTCGACCTGTCTCACATGGATCTGGGGCGCCGCAGGAACACGCCATCAGGTTGACTGATGAGTTGGGGGGAAAAAAAAATCAATACTGAAAATCTGAAATAGTTTTCCAAATTCTCCGATCAGAAAATTACTCTGAAATCAAGGATTTCCTCCAGCTGGAATCAAGGCAGAGAACATAGGCGGGGGGGGGGGGGGGAATCAATCACTGTACTGGTTATTTGTTGGAATAGACAAGTGGGAAAGAAAGCATATTGTTTACAAAGCTTAAAATCAGACAAATTTGGGCTTTTTACACATTAAAAATAAAATCAATATCTAATCAACAGCTGAAAATCTGAAGAAGCTGAGTCGCGTTGGCGGTGAGATCACCGCCACTGTGATTGTGGGAACACTCGTATTGGACCGTGTGCTTTTACTGGTTGAAAACATAAACAAGAAGAAACCAATTTAGCCTGACAGCGAAGATCACAGAACATTTAGCATCCAAAGAGAGAGCGCGACACCGCAGCGGGTGCGGGGACGCTGCCGAGGACATGACGGGAGGAATCGATGAAGGGACGACGGTTTAGAAGATCGGAATGTAGTTGTCGATCTTGGCGCGGTGCCGCTGGGCGATGCACTCGGCGATCCACACGATGTTTCGGCACTCCTGCTCCTTCAGCTTGACGTAGGCGTAGAAAACGCTGAAGTGGAACTGGTTGAGGAAGGCCAGCTTGTTCAGCTTCACCTGTGAGCAGGGAGATAAGGACAGATCGGGTCAGAACAGGGTCAGATCTGCACCTCAAAATAATTAAAAAGCTGGAAATCAAAACTAAAATATTTCAAATTGGTATATTTCTATCTTTGCAGCTGCTGAAACTATCAGAAAAGTACTATGTTGTGGAATAAAAGTTCCATGAGTGCAAGGGGCATTAAACCGGACTTCATATCCCATGATGCATCTCACCTCATGCTCAAAGAAACGGTCCTCCAGGGTTTTGTCGCCTGGGTTGCTTCCTGCGCCCTCGAACAGCAGCTTGTACTCCTTCACAGCAGTTGCAACAATTAATAAAGCTGTGCTTTATGTAAAAAAACAAAAAAAAAAAAAAACCCAAACAGCTAGAATAAAACACAGAAAGGAAAAATGAAACATTTATACTTACAGGATAGAAATCAGCAACAGCTTTGACCTGCTCGTAATCATCGGCGCGGGCCAGCTGAGCGAGGCCTTCAGGGTAGAGTTTTCCACAGTGGGGGAACAGCTTGGCCCGGTCCTCTTTGGACAGTTCCGTGCCAAACGAATTGATGGTGATGATGAAGGCTCGCCTGTCTGCCTCGAACTGCAGCACAAACAGGAGGACGAGGTGAGGCGCAGCAGGCGAGAGGACACCATCACAGGGCTTCGCTCACGAAAGGCTTTGTTTGAAATACTGACCCACCTCTAGAATTGGACACATGGTGTCAGCTGTGGTTCCTCCAAGGTTGGAGCAGAACTTATAGAAGGCCTCCAGATAAGCCTAAAGGATGAATAGTTTAATGATAAATTAGGTGTGAATCTCTGTGGAGGTATTCAGACTGCAGTTTGACAGTAAATTGTCTCACAATCTTACATCATTTTACTTTGTTTTACCTTGTATAGCGTGTTTCGAATGATCTCAATGTTCATCTCATCCAAGTCTTGTTCAGATATACAGTCCTGGAAAAATGCAGCTGAAATCCAGAGACAAGATTTGAAACAGACAGGACTCCTAAACAGCCGTTTAAGGATCAAACGCAGTCTATGAGGAGCTACGGACCCAGCGGCGTGTCCACCAGGATGGCGTTGTAAAGCTCGGCGGGAGTCTGTGCGATGTTGACCGCCTCCATCTGCTCGAAGCTGCCCAGCGGGTGACACTTGGGCACCAACTCTGAGATGGCCCGCTGGTGTAGGGTGCCCGTGATCAGCAGGATGACATTGTCAATCATATAGCTGTACCTGCAATCACAATGTCAAACGCTGTTTTTCCTCAATACAGAGCAGCCGATTGAGGCGCGTGAACGTCTCTCACACATCCCGTCACTTCTGCTTCCATTTAAGGACACATCGCTCGCACAATCCGCTTTTTCCAACAGTCAACATGGCAACTATCTGCTTACGTAATGAAGTCCATGAAGCTGGCCAGCGGCTCATAGGACTGATTCCTCATGTGGCGAAACTCAACCACCATCTTTTCCTTCAGCTTGTCGTCGATGACGGACACGGTGAGGGGGGATGCCTCATTTGCCAGGAAGCTGCCATAATCAGTGCTCTGCAGGTGAAGCTTCAGATCTGCAGGGAGCACAGCCGCTTTAAAACTTGCTCATCAGTATTTCTAATGTAAATAAAATGTAAAAACACTCATATCGAACAGCTTTTTATGAGATCTTAACACTTAAAAAAGCTAAATGTATGAAAATGCTATTTAGTCAAATATATACACAAATACTTCCTTGTTAACCAATAGAGCAGGTTTTGATGCAAATAGAAAGGATAATGGCAGCGAGGGCTAATATTGATAATCCATATTTTATTAGGTTTATACTGGATGCAACCGTGTAAAACAACAGTTCTTCATTTTCACTTCCCCATCTTTTTAAGCATCTATACGGCCAAACGCCGTCAAGCCATGTTTGGATTAGCCAGCTAATGCATTCTATTGGTAGCATGTTGAGAAGGAAATGCCATCTTAGCCGCATAAACTGTGACGTGACAGCAACACAAAACTGAATATTTACCATTACAAATGTAAATACCGTTATCATTGACACAAACCCACGTTTTAACACCCGAAATAATCCAAATAGAGCCAAGTGGCTTTGCGCCTGACAGACACCGTTAGCCGCTAGCGGCTAGCTCAAACCCGTTAGCTCTCGTCTGCTCTCACTCACCTTCCAGGGTTTCGCACTGGACGAGATTGAGATAATCCGCCTGGGATAGAATTCCAGCTTTAAACCCCCTGACCAGCCCTTCCAGGTAGCCATTATCGACATTAAAATACAACTCGGGGAAAGGCATTCTGTCTGACCGTCACCTCCGTCTCTAGGAGAACCGTCCAACTGGCTAGCGCTAGCATCAGCTGACTGAACCATGTGACCGTCAAGTGATCTTACGTCTGGTCACGTGCGAGTGTGTCTGTGCGCGTGGGTTAGAGTTCCAAAATAAGAACGTACATAATCAATAGAATATTAAAATCAGTTCAGGTTTTATCTTAACCTTATTTATCCCAGTAAGAGAGATTAAAAATACAATACAATTCTGACCTATTTTTATTATAATAGCAAGCAAAGGTTTACTCTAAGAATCTTTAATATAATATTCACATTTTGTACATAAAAGTGTGCCCCTGATCCAACGCTTGTCACTGTGGGAGATGACGTTGAATAAGGTTCACAAGTATGTGATCCAACCAGCGCAGCCACAATTGACTTTGCTTACACTGTAACAGAAATTAAAGGAGGAAACACAACACAAAATTAGAAACACACAGAGACTTTGGGTTCACACGTTTGCCACTTTTCCCAAGGTTTCCCAGGATTTGACAGGTATGAGCTTTAAATACAACTTGACGATGCCTCAGCTGATCATTTAAAATGATTCATTTTGGGATAAAAAAGTAGCTTGTTTGTCTAAAGGTGGTTGCTCCACCATGGACTGGTCCGAAGAGAGAGGAGACTCTGCCATCCCTGTGTATAAGAGACATGCCAGCTGGACCCCAGCTCAGACATCTGACTGGTTGTTTGTTTTTTTTCTGACCCTTTTTAACCCATTTTAACCCTTTCTGATTGATCCGTATTAAAGTCATATTTTCACCAAGCAGCTGAATCTATGTCATTTTCTAATACTATGGATAAGGACCTAATAGTGATTTTAAAGAAAAAAGAAACATTCTTGAATTAATTATGGTCGTCAAACTCACGCAGTGATGACGCCACCCTGCTGATGACGTAACAATCCACGCTTCACATTCTGAAGCGGAAGAAGGATCCAGATCTAGGAGCTCTGTTCCCAACTGTGCTGAGATTGGAACGGTTATGCTCCGTGGAAACGAGTCATAAATTATTATTTTTTTAAAACTTTTCTTGAAAAGCTGCTTTAACCATGAATTTCAATTTACTTAGAAGTGTTTAGAATTGGTTAAAGATGAATATTTTAGGGTTAGGGTTAGGGTTAGGGTTAGGGTTAGGGTTAGGGTTAGGGTTAGAGGGTTAGGGTTAGGGTTAGGGTTAGGGTTAGGGTTAGAGGTTAGGGTTAGGGTTAGGGTTAGGGTTAGGGTTAGGGTTAGGGTTAGGGTTAGGGTTCCGCTTCGTGGAAATAAGTCATAAATTTAAAAAACTTTTCTTGAAAAGCTGCTTTAACCATGAATTTCAATTCACTTAGAAGTGTTTACAATTGGTTAAAGTTGAATATTTTAACTTTGTGGTTACCATTGTTTTCTATGCCCGATGTCAACAGTGAGTATTTTCTCGTTTCAGCCCGGAGACGCAGGACAGGCCTGACTCACCTGGCCTCACCTGCTTGTCCTTGAAGAGCGACCGTTCTAAACTGCAGTTCATCACCTTTAACAATGGAGGAAACACTGAGAAAGAAACGTATGACATTACGATCTGTGATGCAACACTGTTTATTATGCTGCACATATGTGACCAATCAGCAGTATTTAATGAGTTTTATCTCACTAAATTAGGGGGGGGGGGGAGTTAGTCATTCATCAGAATTAATGTCTTTGTGACTTTTGAAGACCATTAAAAGACAAAAGGTCGGACTCAGGTGAATTCAGCAGCTCAAGAGAGGAAGTGCAGTTTGGTAGAACTTCTTCATCGCTTCTTCACTGAAACCAAAGAGGCCGAAATCTGCAGATTTGAAGACTTTCAGGTTTTGTTCATTTTTGACGGTCTAGACGAATGTCGCCTCCATCTGGACTTCCGCAACAGCCAGATGGTGACTGACGCCATGGAGGGAACCTCAGTTGAAGTGCTGCTGACAAACCTGATTAAAGGGACGCTCCTCCCTACTGCACGCCTCTGTATAACCACCAGACCTGCAGCCGCCAGTCAGATCCCCCCTGAATTCATTGACATGGTGGCAGAGGTGAGAGGGTTTGGTGAGCTGCAGAAGCAGGAGTACTTCCACAAGAAGGTAAAGAAGCGGGAGCAGGCCAGGAGAATCATCTCCCACATTGAGACATCGCGAAGCCTCCAGATCATGTGCCGTGTCCCAGTTTTCTGCTGGATCAGCGCTGAAGTTCTAGATCATGTGCTGAAAACTCAAGACATAGGCAATTTGCCACAAACGCTGACAAACATGTACCTCCACTTTCTGGTAGTCCAGACCACAAAGGCGAATGAAAAATATCACACAAGCGGAGCTCTGTTCCCAACTGTGTCGAGATTGAAACGGTTACGCTTCGTGGAAATAAGTCATAAATTTAAAAAACTTTTCTTGAAAAGCTGCTTTAACCATGAATTTCAATTCACTTAGAAGTGTTTACAATTGGTTAAAGTTGAATATTTTAACTTTGTGGTTACCATTGTTTTCTATGCCCGATGTCAACAGTGAGTATTTTCTCGTTTCAGCCCGGAGACGCAGGACAGGCCTGACTCACCTGGCCTCACCTGCTTGTCCTTGAAGAGCGACCGTTCTAAACTGCAGTTCATCACCTTTAACAATGGAGGAAACACTGAGAAAGAAACGTATGACATTACGATCTGTGATGCAACACTGTTTATTATGCTGCACATATGTGACCAATCAGCAGTATTTAATGAGTTTTATCTCACTAAATTAGGGGGGGGGGAGTTAGTCATTCATCAGAGTTAATGTCTTTGTGACTTTTGAAGACGATTAAAAGACAAAAGGTCGGACTCAGGTGATTCCAGGAGTCTGTCCTTCAGCAGTTTGGCTCCATCTACTCATTCTGAGGACAAGCCCACCCAAATGTGACGACTTTTAAAGTATTTTAATTTTTTTTGAAAATATGACAGTTGTACAGGTGTGTTTATTTGTGTTTCACATTTTCAGGTATAAAGGTCATCGGGAGAGGTCAGAAGTTCTGAGTAGACGACCTTCCAGGGACCTGGACTCTGTATTCAATGTATGTTTTATTGACTCGTGCTCTGAGTTTTCTCTGAAGTATTTGGCCAATTTAAGATGGTTGCAAATTTGTTTGCTCACAAATTAACCTTAAATGGTGACTCTAATCCCAATCCACCCTTTATTTAAAGGTCTGAGGCTGGTAGATGTTCTTATACAGGTGCTCTACTGATTCTATATCTTGCTATTCCAGGTTCTCGAAGAAAAAATCATCACATTTGTGAGGAACGAGCTGAAGGAACTCAAGGAAGATCTGTGGCCAGAATCTTCACAAGTCCCCAAGAATCAGAGACGTGAGGATGAAGTAGTGGATGGTAAAGAGGCAGGGCAGAGACACGCCGACAAAGACAATTTTCTTAAGATCACACTGAGTTTTCTGAGGCAAATGAAGCAGGATCAGCTGGCAGACTCTCTGCAGAGAAGTAAGTGCTGTTTTGTATCCAAGGTGCACACCACAAATACACAATTGTAGCCGCCATATTAGCGACCATAGCAACGAAAGTGGTTCTCCAAGTTTGTGGTTGAGTCAACATGTTGATCATGAACATTGTCTGCTGTTCCTTCAGAGTCTCTCGCTGTCATATGTCAACGTAACCTCAAGTCCAACTTGAGGAAAAAGTTCCAGTGTTTGTTTGAGGGGGTTCCCAAAGCCGGAGAGCCCAGATTTCTGAATGAAATCTACACAGAGCTCAGCATCTCGCAGGCCTGCGGTGAAGAGGTCAAAGATCTACAAGAGTTTGGGGACATAGAAGCATCACGGACAACACAAAGCGCACCAACATCGGCCACATGTGAGAAAATGTTTAGTCCTTTGTTTGGACCAGATGGATCAGTTAGAACTCTACTGACAAAGGGAGTGGCCGGCATTGGTAAAACTGTGCTCACACAGAAGTTCATCCTGGACTGGGCTGAGGAGAAAGTCAACCAAGGAATACAGCTCATCTTTCCATTCACTTTTCGAGAGCTCAATTTGATGAAAGAGAGGAAGTGCAGTTTGGTAGAACTTCTTCATCGCTTCTTCATTGAAACCAAAGAGGCCGAAATCTGCAGATTTGAAGACTTTCAGGTTTTGTTCATTTTTGACGGTCTAGACGAATGTCGCCTCCATCTGGACTTCCGCAACAGCCAGATGGTGACTGACGCCATGGAGGGAACCTCAGTTGAAGTGCTGCTGACAAACCTGATTAAAGGGACGCTCCTCCCTACTGCACGCCTCTGTATAACCACCAGACCTGCAGCCGCCAGTCAGATCCCCCCTGAATTCATTGACATGGTGGCAGAGGTGAGAGGGTTTGGTGAGCTGCAGAAGCAGGAGTACTTCCACAGGAAGGTAAAGAAGCGGGAGCAGGCCAGGAGAATCATCTCCCACATTGAGACATTGCGAAGCCTCCAGATCATGTGCCGTGTCCCAGTTTTCTGCTGGATCAGCGCTGAAGTTCTAGATCATCTGCTGAAAACTCAAGACATAGGCAATTTGCCACAAACGCTGACAAACATGTACCTCCACTTTCTGGTAGTCCAGACCACAAAGGCGAATGAAAAATATCACACAAGTGTGCCTACAGATGCTCTCTGGAACCAAGAGACCAAGAAGACAATTTTCACACTGGGAAAACTTGCTTTTGACAATCTAGAGAAAGGAAACATTGTCTTCTATCAGTCCGACCTGGAAACATGTGGGATTGACACAAAAGCGGTCTTGATCTACTCGGGCCTTCTCACAGACATGGCCGATGACGGGACCAGACTGAAACAGGAGAAGGTGTTTTGTTTTGTACATCTGAGCATCCAGGAGTTCCTTGCGGCACTCTATGTCCTCCTGACATTCATCAACAATGGCATCGATTTACTGAGAAAAAAACAGTTCCCCCCTGAACTGTGTGTACCTTTACAATTCAAAACAAACCTTAAAAAGCTCTTCCAGACGGCCATTAACAAGGCTCTGCACTGTCCAAACGGCGACCTGGACCTGTTTGTCCGCTTTCTTCTGGGTCTTTCGCTGGACACCAACCAGTCTGTTTTAAGAGGCCTTCTGCTGAAGGCAGGGAGTACGTCACAGATCAAAAAAGATCTTGTAAAGTACATCAAGAAGAAACTTGGTGAATGTCCTTCTCCTGAGAAAAGCATTTATCTGTTAGAGTGTTTGAATGAGCTGAATGACCAGTCTCTGGAGGAGGAGATCCAGCAGAGCTTCAGACCGGGACGCATCTTTGAGAACCAGCCTTCTCCATCTCAGTGGTCTGCAGTTGCATTCATTCTGCTCTCATCTCAGCAACAGCTGGACATCTTTGACTTGAGGACGTTCTCTGCTTCAGATGAGGGCCTCCTCTGGCTCCGCCCAGTGGTCAAAGCCTCAAAGAGGGCTGTGTAAGTCATAGCTAAGGTAAATTCTCCTACAGAAGAATAAAGATCATTCTCTCAGTGTTTCTCTCCATCAGGTTGAGTGACTCCAGCCTGTCGTCAAAAAGCTGCCAAGCTCTTGTGCCTGTTCTCTCCTCGAAGAACTGCAGTCTGAGAGAGTTGGACCTGAGTAACAATGACCTATACGATGCAGGCGTGAAGCTGCTCTTGGTTGGACTCACCAGTCCAAACTGTAGACTGGAAACACTCAGGTCAGTAACGAAAGTAATGAGCTTTACTATCGTAGACAGAGCGACAGTGCAGTTTGTGTTTTCTAGTTTTGCAAATAATTCTTAGGCATGCATCACCTCTGGTTTCACTTGACAAGTGACACCATGTTGTGCAACTACAGCTCTCCTACGCCCCCTGGTGTGGAAATCAAAGCATCCCAAATTTTTACTGTTTGAGGCTGTAATGTTTCCTTTTTGTGCTGAATATTTTCAAGAACTGTCATCCCTGTTTCTCAGATGAGTGATAGTTACATTTAAGCAGCATTCAAGCCAGACACAATGAGACCAGCACAAGAGTGGATGATATTGTTACGAAACGAGTTGTACAGGACCCGAACGCAGGCCAGGACACAATGGTGGAGTGGTCAAACAGTTTCATTTACAGACACACTCCCCACACGAACAGACACCCTGGCAGGCACAACCTGCTAAATTTGGCAACAAGATGCAAAATTGCCCACAGGTGCGCCCAAATTGTGCTCCCCTCCACCCCCTGCAGGACAAAGACCGACACAACCCAGAAACCCCAACAGATATTACATTTTGGAAGAGGGGATGTGATCAGAGATCAGTACCCAGATCTCAACGTAGGCGGTAAACAAGTTTCTCCTTCATTACAGACTATCGGGATGTCACATTGGAGAAACAGGCTGTAAAAACCTGGCTCTGGCTCTGGAATCCAACCCGGCCCACCTGAGAGAGTTGGACTTGAGCTTCAATCACCCGGGAAACTCAGCACTGGAGCTGCTTTCTGCTGCAGTAAAAAACCCACGCTGGAAACTGGAAACTCTCAAGTACAGTCAAACACACAGTACACGCCGTAAGCATTTTCCCTTTCTGTCATTCAATTTCTTTTGTCCCCCTCCAGGACTGATCATTGCGGGAGCTGCCGAATGAGACCTTCACCCCGCCGGTGTAAGTATGAAAAATGGTCCAAACCTTGCAACTCCACAAGCATGGTTGTACACTCAAATGAGCAGTTCTGTGATGGAATATTCAGACACTTGTAAGGCACAAGGTTGAGGCAGGCAGTACTTTATAGAGGTGTGCGCATGGGTTCTTGCTGCACAGCTCTGGCTGGTGCCAAGCAAGCAAACAGAGGACTTCAACAACTAGGTACCAAAGATTTGCTCTGAAAGGATAGGCGCTGAGACTAAAAGGTAAAAACTTTAAAAAGATTATCATTTCAACCAAAGGTCACAATTTTGGACATTTTTGGACTGTAACCTTTTGTTGAAAAATGTTGTAATAAATGCAAGACATTTTCAGTAAGAACAGCTGTATATTTTGTTTAAGGTGGAGATTTAATTCCGTTTTCTGATGCCATTCTTTACTTAAGAATAAGAATAAGAATTTCTTGTGGAATGAGGAGGCAGGACAGGTGCATTTGTGATGCTGAAATGATATGAAACAGCTGTTGTATGTGCTGCGATTGCACAGTTGCTACTCTGTTGACTTTATAAATTTGGAAATGATTTGGGGAAGAGACTGAACTGCGTGCACACACCTAACATTGTGTCTTCGATGCTTTCTGCTTCAGTTTTCTGTCAGTTTTCACTGGACCCAAACACAGCAGCCACAAATCTCATGTTGTCAGAAAACAACAGACATGCAGCACTTGTGAAAGAAAAGCAGCCGTATCCGGATCACCCAGACAGGTTCTTCAATTGGACTCAGGTGTTGACTACAGAAGGAGTGACTGGGCGCTGTTACTGGGAAGTTAAGTGGAACGGAAGGGTGAACATAGGTGTGGCCTATAGCAGAACGAGGAAGAGCAGGGATGACTATGATTGCTGCCTGGGACGCACCGCCCAGTCGTGGTGTCTCCTCTTCTCTGCTCAGGGTTGCACTGCATGGCACAATAACATCCCCACCAACGTTTCACAAGCACCCAGTCGCTCTGGCAGGGTGGGAGTCTATATGAACTGGTCCGCTGGCATCGTGTCGTTCTACTCTCTCCCCTCCTCTGGGATCAGAACCCAGGTCCACCTCCACACCTTCCACTCAACATTCACTGAGCCACTCTTCCCCGCATTTGGTTTTGAACGCTTGTGTGACTTTGGAACAGAGTGGCGGTTCAGTTTACCTGCCGCAGATTGAAGACTGAAAACTTTATTACAGTCTCATCCACTGTAACACTGTAACGCATGTCAATGATGAAATTGTTTAAACGCTTCAAGTGATCATTTTTAAATATGCATATTTGATCTGTCAGCTA
The DNA here is from genome assembly GCF_901000725.2 of Takifugu rubripes. NCBI lineage: Eukaryota > Metazoa > Chordata > Actinopteri > Tetraodontiformes > Tetraodontidae > Takifugu > Takifugu rubripes. The sequence continues at coordinate 11,945,577 of NC_042297.1, read as the reverse complement.
ATCCAGATAAAACCAGTGTTTTAAAAAAAATCATATTTCCACATGAATGCAGCCTGTGTGTAGAGGTCACCCGGATGAGGTGAAGATCATATACAGCAGCCTCCAAAATGAACATAAGCACTTATTTTACTGTAACAATGAAAAACAATTAATGATATGAACCCATTTCCTCTTTTAAAATATGTAACGATGCTGCCAGTAACCGCAATGTGTAATGTCTCCACCCCTGTGTTGTGTTTATGCCCCAGTCTTTGTCTTTGTGGTTGTGTGTTTGTCTTGTTTTAGTGCCAGCGTCCAAGCTTTGTTTTCTTGCCTGATCTTAAGATATATTTTTTGAATGTTTATTGCCCGTAAATTTGATCTGCCTTTGCTTGCTGATTTTGTACTCCTGCCTTTGCTGCCTGACCGTCTGTGTACTGACCATTTGGATTATTAAAACCCTCTTTGTATCTCGACGTCTGTGGAGTTTTTGTTTGAGTCCAGTAATTTAAGTGTGACGTGGAGATTTAATTTCCTGCTTCAATCAGATGGAGAGTTTAACAATTTCGTTGTGACTGAGATTACATCTGGTTATCTTGGTTAACTCCAGGAATGTCTTCTTTATCTGTCTGAAGGCATATTTATGCAGGCAGGTAATTACATGATGTGCAGATAAGAAAAAGTAAACATTATATACCTGAAAGAGCTGGCAGATGAGATTTTAGTTGGATTATTTTGTTGGTCACCATTGCCAGAAGTCAGCCATAACATGACCACCTATTTTGAGCTCCAACATAGTAGAAACAGAGGTGTCCATTTGCAGTCAAAATGGATCCTCATGCTCCTGAGGAAGAATACTCATATCAAGGGTATTCAGCATGTTGGAGTGGACCATAAAGTCTCCCTTTATGTGGATGGGATGTTATTGTACATATCACAACCTGCCTTTAGATACCTTCCCTTTCAGAATTTGCTTCAAGAAATATAAATATCCTGGAATCTTGATAACCAGCAAACGTAAGGATTTGTACACAGATTTTTAAGATCTTTCGTTTCAAAGTCAAACAATTATATTCTTTTGAACTTTTATATGGCACAAGAAACCACCTTAAATAGAGAAGTATACTTCAGAGACCTTACTGGATCAGAGGTATGGCTGTCCTAAACACCACTGATGTTCTGGAGGAACAATGATACGGCAGCTCCAGTGTAGGCAATCCTCTCTGTCAGCTTTATTGTGCATCTGTACCTGTCTCTCACTTCTCCTTCATCAAGATGGTTATACACGCAGTTAATCTTTGGAATCAATTCAGGAGGTCCTGCACCAAAAATCGCAAAATACCAAATGGAAAAGGTTTGATCTCTGTGTCTGATCTCTATATTAAGGATGCTTTTGCCTCCTTTTAACAAATGGATCAGAGGTACAATATCTCCAGATCCCATTTCCATAGGTTGCTGCAGCTTTGGAATTTTCTAGCACGAACTGTGGTTGCTTTCTAATGTCCCCTCCCACTTCTCTACTACACATGGTTTTGCATTTTGAAATCAGCCACAAACTGAGCTATCAGCTTGATTTATGATTTAATCAACACACACAATCAATCTAACAAATGTAAACATCCTTAATGAATAGGTGTGAAACTGACTTTGGTGAGGCGATCTTAGAAGACCTCTATTTGGCACGCTGTCATTCAGTTGAAAGGTGTCTGTCTACTCTGCTCCAAGGTCAGGCTTGTAAGGATGGATGCTGACATCGATCCCAAATGTGACAGATGCAGCCCAGCTCCTGCCACACTTCTGCACATCTTCTGGAATTGACCAATAATTTGCTTCTCAAATTAATTATCAGCTTTCTTTGGTGGTATTTAATAAACAGGGATTTTTATAAAGGGGGCTGTTATATTTAAATTACTATGGTATGTGCATAAAAATTCAACACTCGCTTCCAATAGCCCTCAAACCAGGAAATAAAAACTCTTTTCTTGGAATCTGTCTGTGTGGAATGCTCACGTGTGTTCCTGACACACCACATCCATACTAATGTTTTCATTTGCAAAGACGTGGGCACAGACTTTTAACCTGAAGGACCGGATCACTGAACCGCACACATGGTTCACCCGCATATGAAAAGCACACTCATATAAAACACATAATTAATACTTTTAAATGACTCTGTGAGAATTCCACGAACACCTATAGCTGCTCCTGCACATTTAGGTATCAGACGCCTTCAAAACCTACTACAGCGGTAACTGTAGCCACCATAGGTCCCTCGGAGTTGGCTGAATCCCTCTGTGCACAGTGTATCACTCACTCACTCACTCACTCACTCACTCACTCACTCACTCACTCACTCACTCACTCACTCACTCACTCACTCACTCACTCACTCACTCACTCACTCACTCACTCACTCACTCACTCACTCACTCACTCACTGAAAGAGGCTGCGGGTGCTCTATAAAAACCTGAGTGCTCTCTTTCTCTGAAGTAAGGTGGTAATTTCCACAACATGGAGGACACTTTGTGGCATTTACAATGTGCTCTTGTCCATGATTATTATAGTATCATGAAAAAGTGCTTCAGAGATACTCTTCATCATATTTTGAAATGTGATCTATCGTGATGTCTATGTAAAAGAGGAACAATTTTCCACAGAGGTGCAGTGCCACATGGAGGAATATTTATGACCTCAAATGCAGTTTTGACATAAAAATAAACAAATAAATGAATACATATTACAGCATAAAGAATGTTTTGCATGTAAAGACGAAAAGACACTAAGAGGATACAGTGAAATTGGTGAACTTAAACGGAAGTGTCAGTTTAAAAAAAGCTTTTGATTTTTGAAGTTTTGATTATTGACTGATGCCACAGTTTGTTTATTTAGATTAAATTGTGGTGGAGGCAGTTTATAAAGCACTGCCTTTATGTGATTGCCAACCACAGAGAGCAGCATGGGATGGAAATTGGAGCCTTGACCGCTCTGAATAATTATTCCAAACACAAACAATGACTTGTGTCATTGCTTTTAGTAGTTATAGTTCTGAGTGGATAAGCTGCTTTTTACTCAGCACATGACAGTCAGCAAATAATTGTGAGCCAGTTCTGGATAGGTCAACGAGGCAACAGCCCAACATGGTCAATAATCAAATGCTCAAATGGCTGTTTGACTGCCTGGGTTGGTTTAGTGACATGTGCGACACTTTTTGATATATACTGAGAGATCATGCTTCAGGCAGGGCCCAGAACAGTACTGCAACAACAGGTCGTATCTTTCCTTTACCTCCGGAGGCTAGTCTACTTTTTTTTTTTTTACAAGTTTGAAACGCTAATGCTCGGAACTTTCTTGGCACTATGAAGTGAATAACAGGTTCCCCAACAATAGCTTCTCTATTAGGCACCCGGTCTTTCAACAATAATTCCTCTGAAGAGAATATGATTTGGCATGAAAGTGAAAACACTCAGCCAGACACATCTTTTAAACTAGAATCCTTCTTGCTTAGCAGACAAACCCAGACTGTCACATAGACTTAAAGAGATCAGGCAAAGTTACACAAACCTCTGCAGTTCCACCCCTCCACTTTCTCGGTAGTAGAACCGTGTGCATCATGTGCACTGGCACTGTCACAGCACAGGCCAGAGACATAATGGCAACATCTGATACACTTTCTGGCTGACCTTGAATAGGCTATAACTTACTGGCTATATTAGGGAAGTGGACTGGACACTAATTTTCCAAGGCCCAATGCCTTTGCAGCAACTACCGTACATTTCATCTACTGACTGCCTTTTCGTGCATGCCATGATCACTCTTAGAAAGAGTCTGATGCCCCTTTTTGGTGAATATAACTCTCTCAGCACACCTTATCAGAACTTGATGCATTGAAAAGGCTTTTTTGAATAAAAGCAGACTCATCGGCCAACAATGCCACCTGACCTGCTGTACTAACTTTATGGTCTATGATGTAATTACCCACATTATTAGATACAAAGTTTTTAGTTCTAATTCCATGTTACCAAGTCACACAGTTTCCCAAAATGTGTCAGTCTCTGATGCTGCCCGAACAACCAAACTGAGTCAGTCAGATCTTGCACAAACTCGATGAGGGTGAGCCATGTTCTTTTGGTTTGTGTGCATTTGAATGTTTTGTTATACCAAAAGGCCATGTTGATGGCAAGCTGTACTGCGGGGGTGGTGCAGGATGTTGTTCAAAAGAAAGGTGGGTAATCATGCAGCAGGTGTGCCGCTGACAGTGGACACACACAGATTCTTACCGTCGCCATCGTCCTTGTTTTATGATACTGTCGCAAATGGAAGGCTTTCTTCTTTGACTTTTCATTCAACTTAATGTAAGTGTTGCAGCGATGACAGCTGCGTATTTGTTAAGGGCACAAGACCATAAATGTGAGTCTGTGAACTTCATGATGTGCAATTTAAATATTCAAATCCAGTTGAAACAGAAATTAAACTTAAAGCTCTTTTAAAACAGGCTGGAAATACAGCGTGTGGCAGTCACTGATATGCTGAAGACACGCATACACGTGATCTACACGAGGAAAAAGAAGTTACTCCTTACCTACAAAGTTAACATTGTACATATCACATTACATGCTTGCTCTGTCAGCATTCTGATGCACTGTAGGTCCGGACTTTTCCTGCAGTTAGAGTTTCCTGTTATCGCTAGCAGATGTACAGAGAAGTCATGCATGCATCTAATCGATACTCAGGTGCAATACTCACGTCAATAGCCCAAATAGATTTCACACAGCTGTGGCCGTGCATCACAGTTAAGGCTTGTAGGATAGCTGTAAAGTTTGATGCGTGGTGAAGCTGTATGCTAATCGCCTGAAACATTTATTTGACCTGACAGAAAGATCATAACAAATGATCTCATTGATAGTTAAAGCTAACTCAGGCCAAGTAGGTAGGCTGGGAGGGAGATGATGGAGGATTAAAATGAAGGATTAGGTTGGATTAAAGCAAGGTGTAATACATACGGACGGCTGTTTAGAAACGTGTCACTATGCCCACAGTAGCACTGTGATGAGCTTTTTTTGTTTGCACTGTTGCAGTATTACATATCTAGAGAATTGTGTGTGGAATAAAGGCCTGTGAAAGTGTGCATGTTTGAAGATGAGGGGGAGGTGAAGAAAGCATCGCGTGCAGACTTTGTCAGGGAAGTTCCATGCACACACATGCTGCTGCTGAGAAATCTGAATATTTCAGCTAACAAATCCAGAATGATGACAAGAAGAGGAGTCAAGAGATGGACGGACTGATCTTCTGACAGTATTTTACTGTTCATGCGTCAGCCATGCGAGTCCTCCAACAAAAGACGAGGAAAAGGAAATGACTTCCCCAAATAGTTTTTTTAAAACCATATGTATTGAAACATATAACAGATTTATAGTATTTGCTATTTAAAATTTTCAGATTGTACTTCAGCAAACATTACATGTTAGCATGTAAGTCAATAGTTACAGAATCTTTTTTTAGCTCTGTGTGTCTGTCTGCCTGTCTGTCTGTCTGTCTGTCTGTCTGTCTGTCTGTCTGTCTGTCTGTCTGTCTGTCTGTCTGTCTGTCTGTGTCTCTGTGTATGTGTGTTCTTATATATGAACATCATAAGGGCCAAAATATACATTTCACCAGCAAACTTGAGGCATTTTGCCTCAGAGGTGTGTTTGAGGGTCCAGGGGTTTACTGTAAGTGGACAGGTGAGGGTTACAGTAAGAGGCTGAGGAATGCATTATGTCACTGAAAGGCCTTAGAAAGACAAAAGAACAGATGTGTGTGAGAACATATAAGGTGAGATGGGAATGCATTGACTGGAACATGCAGTTTTTCCACATGTCTGCATCTCACACTGTCTGTTGACATCAGAGCTCAACTGTACTTTCAGTCAGCTTTAATTACCTGGAAACATTCGCAGTAATTACAGCACGGAAACATATGGGGGAAGATCGGAAAATAACGATCAACAATTGCAAAAGTACTTTTGGGAGTATTGCTCCCACACTGAGAAGACTAAACTAAATATTGACTTTAACCCAGTCAGGCTGAATTAAAGACTGATTTGAACTTTTAATACCCCTGTTGAGTAATACGTATAATATTTTGTCCCCCGGTGATAACTCTGTGGTGTCATACAATATTTAAAAACTTCAAATGACCGCAGGGGTAAAATGTGGGAGGCAGATTTCACTGACATCATTGACCTTTGTCACTCTTTGTGTTCAGTTTCAGGGACACATGTGAGAAAGGCTGAGTTGCACGTGGTTTTTTGACAAGTTTAGGTTGACACAACAATGTGCTTCCTGGTCAACGCAATTCTCAACGCTATTTATGTTCGACGCCATCTCAGAAGAGTTTTATGTCACTAGTGTTTTTATAAAGTGTAAATATGCAGTTTTACACAAGACAAATTTATACAAACAGCTTTGTTGTTTGTTTTACATGAGTGTGTAATGTTGCACAGAATATCGTGAAGTTGCCGTGATTGTGCGTGAAACCTCAAGAACATTAATGCTTAATCATTGTCAACATCACCACCATCCACATCATCCACCAATCAGGAGCCCAGAAAGTTAGCCCTGTAAATTGCCTTCATTATTTCTCGCTGAGCACTTTGTGAGGTGCACCCTCTTAAATTCCAGACCTTGCTTGATTGACAGTTGACTGCAGATAAATACCTACACTCCCACAAAGGGGGAGTAGCATAAGGCATAAGCATATATAGCACATGGAGAGAAGCACCTGCTTCATTGAACCTCCGGGTACGACAGATACGCTCCTCACCGACCGCCACCTCTTCGTGGATGACCCTTTGATGTTCTGACTGCCAGGTCTTACTGTTCTTTCACATTCTGGGATCAGCTGAAGATGACCACCATGGTGATTCCGTTTCTTCTCCTCATCCTCGCTTTGACAGCCGTTCCTCCAGTAAGTCTGAACGTTTCTTTGGTAATTAGAGGAATTCTTCCTTCAACACCATCAGATTCTAGAATAAAAATCACCTTCAAACATTTATGAGACCTTTTGTTTCAGAGTGCAGCCCAGGATGAAATTGAAGGCAAGTTGAAAAAGAGTTGAGAAGAACTTAAGCTCTCTTTGCGACTCCTGCGTTTCTTTCTGTAAATGTGTTCTCTCTGATTCCAGACGAGTCTTCGGACGTTACCGAGATCATCGCAAAGGTTAACGAAAACATAGGTATGGCAATGATTCTTTCTCCCAGCTGTGGAGTCAGAGGTTTCCCACCATTAAAAATGAAGAAATAAGAATTTGATTGTTTGCAGAACAAGGAATTGAGCACGGCGACGTTGCCATTCCTCGAGTCAGGAATGCAGACCCCTGCACTGCCAGGGGATGCAAATGGCCTAAACGTGGAAGATATGTCTACATTCCTATAGTTATCTCCTCTTCATACTGTAAGTTGCTTCCTTGGGTCCTGAGAGTCATTGCATTTTTCTGGACAATCGATTTATTTATCTCTTAGAATGCAACCCTCCTAAATGAGACTTTTCCTGTCCACTTGTCCACAGCAACCTCGCAGCGTAACATCATCATTCGTGCCCTGTTGACTTTCCATCAACGCACCTGCATCCGCTTTGTCTGGAGGAGATGGTGGCACAGAAACTACCTGTACTTCTTCTCTGGAAGCGGGTATGATGACAGAAACCTGTTGCTTCCCTGTAAAAATTCAAAGAGATCATCCCACTGTTTTCGCTGCCCTATCAGCCAGCAAACAAAAGATCCTCGGGTTCTGTTCACCGTGTTTCTTTTCCGGGAGACAAAAGTGCAGTTCAGTGCCTGAGAAAGTTCACAGAGGGTTCAATTCCGGTAACACCGTCACTCTTGTGCGTCAGGTGTTGGTCCTACATCGGTCGCCAGAGACGAGGACAGGCGGTCTCTCTGAAGGCTCAGGGCTGCTTGTTCACCGGCACGGTGCAGCACGAAGTTCTCCACGCGCTCGGCTTCCACCATGAACAGGCCCGCTCTGACAGGGACACCTATATCACCATTCTCACCCAGAACATTCAGCCAGGTCAGCTCTTTTCAGTTTACAGTTTTATAAACAGCACCTTCAGAGGTTTTCCAGTAGAGTCTAGAATTAGTCTGAACACTGCTAAGTCCCAAGTAATGCCATCTGTTACCTCTGATGACAGAAGAGGGACAGATTCGGTATCACAGCTGATGCTCCAGCACATCACAGATGGCTCCTCTTTCACCTGTTACTATAAAAAAAAAGATGGGCCCACTGAAGGGAAATAACATTTGAACTGTTTTCTGTCCTGCCCAGGAGCAATTGGAAACTTTGCCAAGGTGCAGACGAACAACTTGGGTACTCCCTATGACTACAACTCTGTCATGCATTACAGCAAGTGAGCGCGGATCACATTTGTTCACGGGTGAACACAAACGAACAAACTAACCACGTCAACCTCTCTCAACAAGGTACGCCTTCTCCAGGAATGGCCAGCCGACTCTCATCGCTAAGCCCAACCCAAACCAAGTCCTGGGATCCCGGGCCATGAGCACCAATGACGTCGCGCGCGTCAACAGACTCTACCAATGCTGTGAGTCAATCACCTATTAATCAAATAGATCTCGTGATCCATCCAGCTAAAGAAAGCTCTTCTTTTGTCCCCAGGAGGGATATCTGGAAATGTCACGTCTGATGAGTTTTGCAACAAAAACGTTACCAGGAGATGACAAAAAATCGATTTAAATATTACCCGACTCTTTACTGTCTGCTTATTCTTTATCATGTTCTGTTTTGCATGTGTTTCTCTTCAGGTTTATGGGGATGTCTCTAAAGATAAAGCTTTGACTAGAATGTAACCATCTTCCAATGGGCTGAATTTCTCCCTCTGTTCGTCTTTCTTTTGATGCTTCATGGGGTTTTGTTTTCCTGATAAGACATTTAAATCAATAAAATAAGCAACAAATGTTTGACTTTAAGCTTTCATATCCAAAAGGAACCAACAGTGGTCGGGTACAGGGCACTCGGGGTTAAACCGAACCCCGGTCAAGGAAGCATTTCAACACTTCCTCAACCAAATAAATTCAGAAAAGAGAAACCATTCAAGAAGCAAAGGGAGAAAATGGAATTTTAATGAAACACCCGTTTGATCATTCTATCTTTGTCTGACAGCCTGGTGAAGAACACAGAACAGTACAGAATGATAGCATGGATCAAAGTTAATGAGCAAAGTTAAAACATTTTGGACTTTAAGGACACCTACCAACGAGCAAAATCCATTACTATTAATTTTGTGGGAACGCTCACCTGTCAAACACTTGTGGGTTCTTCACACATCTTAATGTGATGGTAGTTTTGTCATGGCTACTTGGCTCTGAATGACCACAACATAAACGGGGAGACCACGCACTTTTAAGGATTTTAACAAAAAGGGATTTTTTGAATAAGTAAAGTGAAAAGTCAGTGGTGAAAGTGAAAGCATGAGGTGCAACAGGTTATAACAAAATCCAACGAGGGTAAACCCAACAAGGCTTTAGCAACGGGACTGGCACTCTCAAGTGGACGCGTTGGGCAGGGTTCCCGAACACGGGTTTAAGCCATCACCTGGCTCATCAGGTTAATGAGCCACACCTGGAGTGGTGGCCTCCCAAACAGCTCCATCTGCAGGTCAAACACAACACCAGACCAAGCGCAGCCAGACACCATTTCCAAATATTAAACCCAGACGTGAGGCCACCTAGTGAACCGTCACAGTTTGCTCTGATTAAAGCCCTGCACTGATGTGGTAGGATCACTGTGATTATGTGGTTAATGAGTATAAAATACTGTAGTGTGGGCCTATTCTTGTGCATGCCACATGTGGAGGGCAAGAATTTGCATTCCACCTGCAAAGTGAGGACACTTTTGTGAAGCAGGGACATTTTGGGTGGTCCGTACAATTTTAAAGGACTGTTTAAAGGGTTGACTAGAATTCAAGAATCACAGTTTGGGGCCTGGAAGCGTCAACTAGGGCCCTCACAGAGGGAAAAGTCAGAATTCATGTGCCAGACCTTCATCAAACCCCAAAAAGAGAAGAATAAAACTCGAGACATCAGATGGTGATGAAGAGAACAGCATCATCATCACAGAAACGTGCTCCTGTACTTCAGAATCGACAGGCTCAGATAAACAAAAGGGTCTATTTTCATCAAAACTGTCTCAGAGTAGTAAAGGCAAGAGTGTTCAGACGGGATCTGAAAGATCATCTGACAATGTTAGAGGAATAAATCAAAACTGTCCATCTGGAACTGGAACAACCAGCACAATGGCAGCCAGAGTGATTTTTTAACCTTTAAAATGCATATACATCCAACCTGCTGCTGTTACCTCCAACAGGAGGAAAACAAAGGCCACCAAAGGACAAACAAGAACTAAAGAACTCCCAAAAGTAATTAAAAACTAGGGGCATCCCAAACTATGGTTTCTCAGAATATGGATCATCATCTGCAGTCGGGTTTCAGACTGAGCTAAAGAAAGGATGAAATTGTATTGAAACTATGATTCTAGAAGGGCTTAGGGACCAGTTCATACCAGATCTGTACTGCAGCTGGAAAACATGTCGCAGTCACTGGACTGGTACAAGGTAGGAGAATCAAGAAGGGTTTGGCTTTTGGTCCCTTCAGTTGTGTCAACTTCATGGGTGAGTGACAGCTAAATCTGTCATATAAAATCTTTCATAGTGCATGACACAATAAAACAAAAAAACATTGCATGCCTAAAGCAAAAACAACAGCTCCACCTGATGCGGTAGGTTCTTGCAATATTCATAGTCACCGCTAGGTGGTAACAAACGCAAAACGCCTGACCTATACTGTAGTTTATGTGTATTTTAACAATTATATTTATGGTTACTGAATGAGAACTTAATTTACTGTGAGTTATCGATCAAACATGTTGTGAAACAAAACAAGAAAAGAGATTTGAGTTGATAAAGTTCTGCATACATTCACCAAAGAAAAATGAATGGGGAAGAAATGGAATTTGAATTTGATGCCAACATATAACAACAGGAATGCGATCTTAGTCACACACAGCAGAGCTTAGGGTGTTTATTCAAAAGCTCCTTTGTACAAATGAATCAGGAAATAGGAAATGACAGCCATTTCCAGCAAGCACATTTAAAATAATCTGGATGACATGACAACCAAAACCAAAACAATAGCATGGGATGATTTTAGTAATAAAAGGGATTTTTTTCAGAGCCAGATATGTCTAATAAAAAATATCCACATCAATGTGTCGATAAACCTTACAAGCCTCACCTAACACGGGGGTCGTTAAACTAGTCCCCCGATGCCTGAAAGCCAGCAGGGTTTTCTGAACACAGCGGGGTCCCAGTGTCCTTGGTGGAAGCAGTTGTCTCTCCTGGCAGGACAGGAATCCCTGCTGAAACATCGGCCTCACCGGACGGTGCAGGTACAGATGGTGTATCCGGAGAAAGACACATCGACGTTCACAAGCCAGAAACTCCTAAAATTACTGTTCCAAAAGAATAATAACAATATACCGGTAATGAAATTTGATGCACAGTGATGAAAACTATATTAAAATTATTCGGTTCAGGATTTCTCAGGTGCCTGGGAAAATATCAGAACCCGAATTTATTTCTGGAGTCCGAACTGAAGAGAAAAACTATTAATTTTCGTTACGTTACAATATTTCTCGGTTGCCAGTTGGTGGATTCTAAAAAATGCTGCAGCAATGTTAGAAAGTTTATCAAGTAATATATGGCTCTAAAGCTTGTTTTTATTAGCATGGGGCTGGTCTGTTGCCCTGATGTGAAGGAATTTATGTTTCGTTTTGGTTTCCCCGAAGGACTTGCTTAGCCTGATCTACTTCTGTATTCCGGATCACTTTTGACCTCAATGTTAATCCTATCATCTGTACGGCCCAAACCTCAAAACGAGAAGCATACCAGAGCACTACTGGGTCAAAACCAAGACTGTTGGCAAAAACAAGGGAGGCCGCTTGTTAATCTGGGAACAAATGTGAAATATACTGCCTCAGCATCGGAGGTTGATGTCACTCTGAGGACGCTCTGATTTTAAAGATGCAGTTTGGCCTCAGCTATGCGAGGAATATTTGTCTCTGTGTGACACGTGCTGCTTGGAATTAGAGCCAGTTTTTCTGCTTGGAGAGCTTTTATTTGACAGCCGACGATGATGAAACTGCAGCTCCACCCTGTGTGAGCAGCCTATAAAAACGTGGAGACAAACAACTGTTCCATCAGGCATCAGAATACAGATGCGAGAGGTAAACACCCATCCTGACCTTTGCTTCCAGAACCACTTTGTCTTTTCCTTGGTGTTAAGGTTCCTGCTGTTCTCTTACAATTTAGATCTGAAGATGACCACCATCATGACCCCGATGGTCCTCTTCCTGCTCTTCCTCTCTTTGACAGCCATCCCTCCAGTAAGTCTGACATCTAGTTGTTTTTTGTTTGTTTGTTTTGGATAGTAAATTGTTTAATATTTCAGCCAACACTCAAAATAAAATGTAAAACTGTGCTGTTCTGTTAAAGAGCGCAGCTCAAGAGAAACTTGGAGATGATGGTAATATTGAAGATTCATTTGGTTTACGTCTTACAGGAGACTATTTTTATTACATTTTACAATTTGTTTACTCAATCTTCTGATTTCTGTTTGACCCAGACGAGTCTGTTGACATCTCTGCCATCATCTCCGAAGCCAACAAGAACATTAGTAAGTTCTACATGCTTTGACTTCAAAGGGCAACATCAGGTTTCATGTCTGAAAAAGTTGTGAGAATGTTTGTTGGTTGCCGAGCAGCAGCAGGTATCGAAGACGGCGATGTTGCCCCACCGAGAAAAAGGAACGCGAGTCCCTGCACATCCAGAGGCTGCAAGTGGAGAACATCTCGAGGTTACGTCCGGATCCCCTACGTTATCTCCTCTTCATACTGTGAGTATGGGGAGCATGTTGTTTTGGGGGGAAGTTTGACTCATTTATTCTTATTTTTGTGAAGTAGAATACTTTAAACGCCACATGTAGCAGTAGTAGTAGGAGCCTGTGAGCTGAACATGTTTTATGGTTTGTGTGAGCAGCCAGCAGAGAGCGCAGCACCATTATTGGGGCCATGAACATTTTCAACCGCTACACGTGTGTCCGATTCTTCCAGAGGAGGTGGTGGCACTTCTTCTACCGGGACTACATCTACTTTACCTCACGAAATGGGTGATCACACGCACACACGCACACACACACACACACACACACACACACACACACACACACAATATTAACTGGCTGAAATTCTTTTGGGGGGGTAGATGTTGGTCCTACATTGGTCGTCAGGGGGGGAGGCAGTACATCTCCCTGCAGCGCCCCGGTTGTGTGAGCTCAGGGGTGGCGCATCATGAAATTCTCCACGCTCTGGGCTTCCACCATGAGCAATCCCGCTCTGACAGAGATAGATTCGTGACCATCAACTACGCCAACATTCAGCCAGGTGAACTAAAGCACTAAATGTCTGATTAACTTCCTCAGCATGACAGTAAAAATAGACTGACTTGTGTTTCATTTGTTGTGGACTTGATTTGACTGAAAACAAAAGTGTTTAATTTGTTTTTTTCTGTTTTGCAGGAAGACAGAGCAACTTCAGAAAAGTGCAAACAAACAACTTGGGCACTAGCTATAACTACCGCTCGGTCATGCATTACAGGAAGTAAGTGTGTGTCTGTGTGTGCGTGCACCGGTGTGTTGTATTGTGTCTGTACAATCCTCCATTTTATGCTTGTTGTTACAGCAGGCAAACAAGAGTTTTGATCAAATTATATCTGGTGAATGAGTTATTGGGTCCTAAAGAGAGTTGGCAAGAGAATGAACTAACCAAGTCAACTTTGGTTGTCAAGGACTTCTTTCTCCAGAAATGGCCTGCCAACTGTTGTTGCTAAGGGCAATCCAAATCAGATCCTTGGATCCTCATTCATCACGTATTCTGACATCATCCGTGTGAGACGGCTGTATGGATGCAGTGAGTGAAAAGCACATTTAAATTTTCTGAGTTGCTGTTGCTGCTTAGCAACAGATCAGCTGAATGTCATCTTATTTTTAGGGCATATAACGAAACCTTTCAATAAACTGACTTACATGATCATTCCAAGTTTCAATGTCACATTCTGCGTAATAAATAGAATTTCAGCCCATGTACCTGCACTTAATAAATAAAATCACACTGACTGATCATCTGTCCCCATCCAGGATGAAGAAATCCACCAATGGAACTCGTCCCAGCTCATACTGATCAAAAAAGGCCTCAATGTGTTTGACCATGATTATTTGCCGGCTAATCAATAGTCCTTACTTGTTGGTTTCAGACTTTTAGGTGATGTTTTCTTTGTACTCTCATGACCTGCAACAAGAGACATTAAACTTACTTAAATCATGCAGAAAAATGCATTAAAGTCCAAAAAAGGTCCCTAAATTTAAAGCTGACGCCCTGCCATCCAACATTAAAATAGTTATGTGCCATCATAAAACTGATTAAGTAATGATAAAGTTGTGAGACAGTAAAGGTCAACCCTAACCCTGTAGCAAAAAGCTTCATAGGTAAACCTAAAATTAACATTTGATTTATTGTGGATAACAATGGATAAAGTTTGACATTCCCCAATCATTCTTTTAGATCATTTGGATCAAATCCAGTCGTCTGTGCTTATTTGGTGGCATGTGTTTTTCTTTTGCTTTACTAAATCAGTTTCTTCTCCTGATTACTGTTTGAATCTATTGATTAAAAAAAGCAGCTGCATTTTTTTGTTGTATTTCTTATTTCACCCAAAAAAACAAGATGGGATTTCTACACCAGGACTGTGCACTACTACAAATCTATGCATAAAAAAGAAATTATGAGTCTAAATATGAAACAGAAAGCAGAATGTTAAAAATATTAAGAACATGGATAAAACACTCAGTCATGATGCGGCTTCCATATTTGAAGGGATTGATGAAATCTGGGGGAAGATAGATAAAATAAGTCAGATCAGATGAAATCAGAGAAAGGACAGTTGAAATCAGAGGTAGGTAAGATAAAATCTTTTACGATATGGGTTTTAGAGAGGACCCGAGAGCAGACCAGAACACTGTGGTAAGAGGGTCCAAATGAGTTTTATTACGGGAGGGCAACACAAAGACAAACAGTCCTCCTGGACTGCAGGTAGCTCAGGAGTAGGATCTGCACTTCATGGGGTCCAACGGAGAGTCCTCAGACCAGAAGCAGTCCTCCGGGACTGCAGAGAACCCAGGAACCGGGTGCGGCACGCTCACCGGTCCAGCAGAACGGCATGGAGACCTTGACCATTTTCAACCGCTACACGTGTGTCCGATTCTTCCCGGATCTGGATCCCGAGGATGTGGTGGCACTGGTTCTTCTACCGGGACTCTATCTGCTTTACCTCACGAAATGGGTGATGTGAGACACACACACACACACACACACACACACACACACACACACACACACACACACACACACACACACACACACACACACACACACACACACATGCCAAATTCACTGCTTATGCTGTTTGTTGGTCAGGTGTGGTTCCTCCATTGGCCGTCAGGGGGGGAGGCAGTACATCTCCCTGCAGCGCCCCGGTTATGTGAAATCAGGAGTGGTGCATCATGAAATTCTCCACGCTCTGGGCTTCCACCATGAGCAATCCCACTCTGACAGAGATAAATACGTGACCATCAATTACACCAACATTCAGCCAGGTGAGCTAAAGCAGTAAATGTCTGATTACCATGGCCCCAGGCACCTCAGCATACCTCTATAACAGTCTTGATTTAGAGTGGCTGAGAACACACAAAGGTCAAGATAAACTCGCCTAAGTATATTTGTTTTTTCCTGTTCTGTGCAGGAAAAGAGAAGAACTTCAGAAAGGTGCAAACAAACAACTCGTACACTGACTATACCGCTCCGTCATGCACTACGGGGAGTAAGTGTGTGTCTGTGTGTGCGTGCACCGGTGTGTTGTATTGTGTCTGTACAATCCTCCATTTAATGCCTGGCTGTTACAGCAGGCAAACAAGAGTTTTGATCAAAGTAAATCTGGTGAATGACTTATTGGGTCCTAAAGAGATTTGGCAAGAGAATTAACTAACCAAGTCAACTTTGGTTTTCAAGTAATTTTTCTCCAGAAATGGCCAGCCAACTATTGTTGCTAAGGGCAGGCCAAATCAGAAATTTGGATCCTCATTCATCACGTATACTGACATCATCCGTGTGAGACGGCTGTACGGATGCAGTGAGGGAAAAGCACATTTTAACTTTATGAGCTACCTTTAACAGAATATTTTCACACATCTGTCTGTCATCCATCCCTTTCCTGAATTTATTAAATTTAATTTCACAAACATGGCCAGACCAACTGGAGGAAGTTCTTGGTTTAGAGTTTCTAGCATTTTAACTTAGCTTGATCCATTTGAGTTACTGTAGCTGCTTAGCAACAGATTAGCTGATTTCTAGCTTCTTTTACACTTACAATACAACCTTTCAATAAAACATCTTACTTAAATTAACAATCTACATTATTCAATCCCAGTTCATGTCAAAATAAATGCACAAATTACAAATGCACAAGCAGATAAATGTTTGTGGCCACTGTTTTGTGCTCAAACCATAGAGACAAAGACGATATCCTGATATTACTAAAGAACAAACACGATCATTCCAAGTTTCAATGTCACATTCTGCATAATAAATAGAATTTCAGCCCATGTACCTGCACTTAATGAATAAAATCACACTGACTGATCATCTGTCCCCATCCAGAATGAAGAAATCCACCAATGGAACTCATCACAGCTCATACTGATCAAAAAAGGCCTCAATGTGTTTGACCATGATTATTTGCCGGCTATATGAATAGTCCTTACTTGTTGGTTTCAGACTTCTAAGTGATGTTTTCTTTGTACTTTCAGGATCTGCAACAAGTGTCACAGCTCCATTCCCCCAGATCCCTCCTCTCCCTGCCTCTGCTCCACTCTCCTCCGCCTCTGCTCCACTCCACCTCCCTCTGCTCCACTCCACCTCCCTCTGCTCCACTCCACCTCCCTCTGCTCCACCCTCCCTCCCTCTGCTCCACTCTCCCTCCCTCTGCTCCACTCTCCCTGCCTCTGCTCCACTCTACCTGCCTCTGCTCCACTCTACCTGCCAGCCACTCCCACCCCATCAGCTCAACTCCACTCACCTGCGAGCACAGCTGCAGCTTATTCCCAATCAGCCCGGTTTATAAGCCTCCCCTGCACTCTCAGTCCTTCCCAGATTGTTCTTCAGCATTTCCATGCAAGACTCTCCAGCACTTCTTACCTGCCTGACCTCCTGGTGCTGAACCTGCCTGCCTCTGACCTGCCTGCACCGCCTGTCTCCCGGTAAACTCACCAGCCTTCCGTCCCTGACCACGACTTCTGCCTCAGTGTTTCTGGTTCCGGTCTGCTCACATTGTCCTGACTTCTCCACCTGGTCCCGACTTTGCTGCTGCTCATCCCCAGTCTGCTCTGCTGCATCATTGGCCTCATCTCCTGTAAGCCCCTCCCTGTCACTCCTGCCCGCTGTAAACGGAACTGTACGGTTCCGAGGGTTCACGTCCTCCCCCTCGGTTCCGCATTCTGGCTCAGCTCAACCCAATCCCCGAGCCTGAAACCCATAGACTTTGTGTGGGCCCTGAGCATGAAGAACAGACTGTTTCCTCGTCTGCCTGAGTTCCTGTTTGCCCGTGTACTAATAAAGGTCATTACCAACGGTCCCAGCTTTCCAGAGTGCTGCTTTTGGGTCCCAATTACACCCGTCACAACAAGAAACATTAAACTTACTTAAATCATGCAGAAAAATACATGTAATATCTGATTAAAGCCCCAAAAGTCCCTCAATTTAAAGCTGACGCCCTGCCATCCAACATTAAAATAGTTATGATGGCACATAAGTATTTTAAGCTTAACCTAAAAAAGAATGTTTGACTTAATGTGGATAACAATGGATAAAGTCTGACATTCCCCAATCATTCTGTTTGATCATTTGGATCAAATCCACTCTTGTGCTTATTTGATTGTGTGTGGGTTTTCTTTATTTGTTTTTTAAACCTGTTTCTTCTGCTGATTAGTTTGAATCAATTTTTTTATTATTGTTGTATTCCTTATTTCCACCCAAAATGAGATGGCATTTCTACACCAGAACTGTGCAGTACTTTTACTCTCTGCTTAACATTTAAATGATGAGTTTAAACATGAAAAATAAAGCAGGATGTTAAAAATATAAAGGCAGGTAACATGAAATCAGAGGCATGTGGGTCACCCGGTGATTTTAGGAGCAGATGAGGTCTGGTCAGGTGGAGAATGACAGGGGTGCGGTGGCCGTAATAAATGAAGAGGTGTGTGAAGGCAGGAAATGAGGCGCTTTACTGGTTATGCTGGGACAAAAAGGATAGTTGGACTCGTGTTTGTCTGGACGAGCATTGCCAATAATTGTCCACAGAGACACAATGTGTGAGCCTCTGATGCTCCTGAGCGTCAGCATCGCCTTTATCAGCAATAATTAGTGAGAAGATCATCTGCTACAGATACAAGTGCAGCTTCACAATACACTCACACACACGCACTCACAATCAGCTCTGCTACAGAAGAGACAAGGCAGCAAGCGGGGTCGGAGGTTTTCCTATAAAAGTTGATGGAGATCATTAGCAACACGGAGCAACATGTCAAAAAAATGCCACTGCCGCAGAAGAAATGGCGAGAAGAGGTGGAAGCTGCAAAATTAGCCCTGATAGTCCGAGACAAGGAGACAAGAGTCTGAAGCAGTCACGTCCCATTCAAGCACTGGATATCAACAATATCTTACTGAAGAATAAAAGATGAGCTAAAGTGTCAACGACTGAACACAAGCTGATCAGGAAATGACCCTTTCTGCTCCACATGGACGTAACAGGCTGCCACAGTTTGTCTCCCGTCAATTATTCATCCCGTCCATGTGCGCTGGGAGGAACATTTCACTCACTTTCCTTCCTGTTTTTAACTGAATGTGTCTGAGTTGTCCTGAGTGATGCTTTTTGGTTTTAATGAGGGAGATATTTATCTCTGCATTGAAACCGATTTGCCTCCCTGCAGCCATAAATCCAGAACTTTGCTATAATTAAGAAGGACCCGCACACTACACTCCCGTTCCTCCACAGAAGGATTCATTGTGCAGGTGGTTATTATTTTTAACCATCAAAGGTTTGAGGTTGTTTTCAGGCAGGTTGCAGAGGCCTCTGCCACTGTGGGCTGCCCTACTTTCAACATGCGGCATCTTTATGGAGCAACATGCTGAACTAAATATAGCTGCGCTGGGCTCAGCAACCAACCCAGAGACAATGAAGAACAACAAAGTTTTCCTTTGCTGTGGACAACAAATGCTAATGATGATAAAGATGAACCTGATGTGATGCTAAGAAAGGAAGAATATTAAGTAACCAGCTACCAATTCACCTCCGTGAGGTTTTAATCTGGAGCAGATCTGTGGAGTCCAGCAGATATGAAGGTCATAGCTGAAGGTCACCGTTGAGGGATCCAAACAGGGTCCTGACTTTGTTTATTGGCACCAGAGCTGAGAACTTGTTCGGTGTTTCCCTTAGCTCAATTTTTTTCTAGCTTCTGTAATCCTGTTAGCACACATCTGTGTATATCTATGTGATTGTGTGTGTGTGTGTGTGTGTGTGTGTGTGTGTGTGTGTGTGTGTGTGTGTGTGTGTGTGTGTGTGCACGCGGGAGAGCGAGACACACACACAGAGAAATTTCATGTTATCATCATTTCTCAGGTATTTTTGCAAGCTGAGACATATTTTGCCGAAAAGACACACACACACACACACAGATATTTCTATTCTTGTGAGTACTTTAATCGATACAATGCATTCCCCAGCTCCTTACCCTAGCCCTCACCATTCCAACTAACCCCCTAATCCTGACCCTAACCTAAACCAAATTCTAACCCTCAAACAAAACTTTGAAGTTCTGATGACCAGCAAAAATGTCCTCCCTTTTCTCTCCTTCCCCCCTCTCCTCTCCTCTCCTCTCCTCTCCTCTCCTCTCCTCTCCTCTCCTCTCCTCTCCTCTCCTCCATCTTTCTTAACTCAGACCATTTTAACCTCCATCTTGGACTCTCCCGTTTCCCTGGAGCCCCCTCCCAGCCTGATTAATGCTGTGTTCCCCTGAATGATCAGTCTGTGGTGGCGCAGACAGCATCTTTATCAACAGATGCTCTCACATCTGCAGAGTTGAGGCACGGTGGGAGATAACGAGGAGGGGTTGATGTGATTGATTTGTGGTTTTCAGCTTTGCAGCAGTTCTGATACACAAACATCTGCAACAACCTGTTGATGGCTGTGGACTAGAAAAAGAGAGAAGCTCAGCTGCAACATGTGTTTGGGTTATGGTTAGGCGACCTGGGACAGAATCCACCATCCACTGAGATATGACTCTGTGCCCTCCTGCTGCTGTCACTCACACCCATGGGCCGTTTATGTGTTTGGAGAAAGCACACAGAGTTAAAGCGATTTGAAAAGCAATTTATTTGAGGGAGGACCAGACTTTGGACAACCAGGCCAGCACCCCAGAGGCATTCATTCTGGCCATTTCACGAGGACAATAAATAATTATCCCCAAATTAAGCAACTGTAATTAAAAGTCACCAGCTGTTATGTTTAAACCATCAATATTCCCGATTAAGTTGTAAGTCCTACATGCATAAAACAGCTGTTAAGGAAGATTTTGACTGTAACACCCAGGTCAAAAAGCACTTTTGTCCTTTACTTTTATCCCCCACAAATTGTCCTCTAAATCTTTTTCTAGTCATTACAAATATTGACAGGCGTGAAGAGAGCAGGAGATTTTATCCCTCGCGAGATGCCGTGTGCATCACACTTTGCAGAGGTTCCCAAGGACAAGGTCACAGCTGCACACAAATTTACACGTCCGCTCTAATCCAACACCTCCACTCATCTATTCTCCTTGCTGTTTTTTTGCACCACACTTTGTCACATTTGTTGTAATTTGGTGGTAATTACCGTGGAATCACCCAATTATTAGCTACAGTAATAATTGGGTGATTACATGGTAATTACCGTCTAGTTCCTCTAGACAGAAAAGCTGTGACAGGGCAGCAGTTTAAGGATATTACTTGCTGCATGACTGCTGCCATTGCAGTGTAATATTTTTCCTTAGCTTAAAAGATTTACATTTTTGTTCAGCTTAAAAGTATGTGGCCAGTGTAATGTGGTCATATCGAAGGTAGGGGCTCAAGACATGTAGTTTATGTTTTAAGAGAGTTATGTTTCTGGTTAATGTCTCCAGAAACGTCAGCTGAAGGTATATGGATACACAACTGTCTCGAGGATGTATGAAATGTGATGGGTTGTATATTGCATGGTGTCATCAGTGTCAGGGGGTGATAGTTACAGAGACACTTTATTTTTTTTAAACAAAGAGAAGCATTCCTGACACCAGTAGATATGACAAATGGGGAAAAGACACAAAGAAGACTCAAAGGAGGAAGACACCAATAGAAAATGTTTACAATGGAGTCATATCAAAGTAATCATGGCAGCAGAATTCCACAATGAAACAAAGTTAGCAAAACTCTTCATCGGAACAGGCTGAGAATCCCACGAAGAACCATAGCTGAAAAACTCTTCGTCGGACAGGCTGGACGGCACAAACAGACGTCTGAATGAGCAGGCATGGAGGGTTGAACAACGAATTGGCAAAGATGGAATTGGGAGCGGTCCTTATAAAACAGGCAGGTGTAGATTGTTAACTGGAGATGAGTTCCAGGTGTGTAGATCACATAATGGGAGTGAACCAGGAAGCAGCACCGCCCAGCATGGAAACAGACAAGGGAACAGAAGGGGAGGGGCAGAGAGAAAGCGCCTAACATAATCCACCAATAGAAACAACATATTTAAAATTATATAGGCAAAAGAGGTGTAAAGGGTGGTCCCCAATGCCTGGATTTCAAGGATTAAAAGACAAACACAGGCATAAGATCTTTAGTTCATCCTCGGAACTCCCTTGAGATTGCTAATGTCTCTTCTCTGTTGTACCATCACTGCTTTTGAGAATAAACATTTTGGACTTCTAAGCCCCTGTGCTCATTTGGACTGCATTTTGGAGTGCATTGTTCTGATCATGAAGACGAGGAAATCTCCACATCATCGTTCTTTCCAGTTTCATCTTTAGGGTAAACCTTTAGAGCCAAAAACCAACAGTTTATTTTAAAGAAGTTAGCTGCTATGATGCCATTGCTAGCAGTGATGCAGTTAGAATTCTCCACATTTGCACACATTGAAAACTCCTCTGACTGAGATCTTATTTCGATTAGAATTATGCAAAAACCTGCTATCAAACTATAAATAATTCTAAATTCTGAATCAAACCAACCAAACATTGAGCTAATATAAAGGTATAAATAACTACATTTTTCAGGTGCATCACTTAATAACAGCTCTTTCTTCTGTTTTTTTGACAACTTGTTTTAATCTCTTTTGTCAGTACTTTTATTGATGTCAATTTTTTCAGGGCATATATGCTGAAAATAAACTGTCTGATTTAACCACCACACAAAAGGATTGTCAATGCATTTCCTCAGAGCTTGTTTTTATGGGAATAAATCCAAATGGCATGATCCATTAATTATATTTGTGTAATAGAGGGACGATCCATCCATCAACTTGCATCCAAACACCTTAGAAGCGGAATCTGCCGCATGAGCAGATGTTTAATTTTCTTCTTCGACTCCAGCTTGAAATTTCAAAGTGCCGTCATTGCAGGCGTTAGGAAGGGCAGTTTATGGCGCTTCAGATATTGCAGGAGCCTCTGTGACACATTGCAGCCCTGTTTGCCTGCATTCTGCTTCATCGCCCTGATCAGAAGTGACAGGAGAGTTTAAAGTTGCGGCTCTGCAGTTCCCCCGACCACCAACTATTGAACTAGCTCAGGCATCCAGACTGGGCTCAGTCATAAAAGGCTCCAAAGGCTCCAAAGGCTCCAGCATCGGGTCCTTGTTAAGGCTCAATCGATCGCAAATCGGCCACTGCAGCACACTGCAATAAATATCAAAACTGTTTTTCTAAAGTCCAAAAAAAAACCCTCTCAAAAAGTTTTAATGTCATGTTTCAGGAGTTCCAATATTTCATCTTTTATCTCCAAGGACACACACCACAGTGTTCACACACATGGCGAAGCAACTTGACACATGGTGTTGAATTCTAATTGACCAGTTGTGTTGGCGAGCTCAGACATCAAACAGCTGGTGCCATCAGTGTGT
Organism: Takifugu rubripes; assembly: GCF_901000725.2. Lineage (NCBI taxonomy): Eukaryota > Metazoa > Chordata > Actinopteri > Tetraodontiformes > Tetraodontidae > Takifugu > Takifugu rubripes. The sequence goes on along the minus strand of NC_042297.1, from coordinate 11,922,259 downwards.
GTTCTTAATAAACAAATGCAGTCAGAACCCAGCAGCCAGTCATTAGACACAGATGCACATGCAAATTGGACACGGACGCAGTCTCATCGGTGCAGTGAAGCAGGTGTGCGAGTCCCACAGAATCCATTAGAGATGGACACAGCCTAATTTGCTCCTAGCAAACCTTCCTGTAGTTTCTGCATTTAAAATACTTGCATTTATAAGTCGTATGTTGTAAAATTGGTTGGTTTTGTTTGGATTCCAGGACGTCAGTCACATTCTTCCTGCTACTGCGACGTTTTCCGTACTCGTGCATTTCTATGTATATGCAGATTCACTCTGAGCATCGATGGACATGATTTGAGTCCAGTGGTACGGAGACAACAGCACGTCTGTTATGTTGTTGCCATGGGAACGTTTCATCTGCCTGCTCAATTGTCAGGCCCGGGACTCTCACTCGGTCAGCAATTGACAACTTTATTGAACAAAGTCAATCGGCTCCACAACAAAATGGAAAAAAAAGCTGGCCGTGGTGCATGATGGGAAGAAACAGTTAGGCACTGGACAGGAGGAGACGTGCATGAGGGTGAAGTTGATCAGGTGTAAACCATTAGGAATCAGGGAGGTAACACGCGAGGTAATGGGAAAAGGAGAGAGAGATTACAAAATAAAGCAGGAAGTCAGGAGACAAAACTTCACGGCTGTGTGACGTCACTGATACATCAGGGACGAGCAGCACAAAACCACAGAGCGACTCGGGCTTGTTGAATCAGTTGCTGTCACACTGCAGCACCTGCACATCTGCAGGATCACAGAGCGAACTGGAGGACGTGCAGGGCGACTTCCTCCGTCGCTGCAGCCTTAGGCTGCCTTTTAAAGCAGGAATTATCATGCCGACCACACAACCTCACCCCAGCGCGGAGCCTCGTGAACATCTGCTCTTCTGAACTCGTTTTCTTTGATTTATCATCCCATTTCTCAGTGCTCAGATGGAAAAAGTGAAACCCTTCACATCGAGACAGATTCTGCTAAAGTGTTCCATGTCTGCACACTGATTCCCAGTAAAGGACAGCAGAACCCATCAGAGACAACCAGCCCGTTAAAGGTTGTCCCTGTGAGTGACCGTTTGGGCTGAGAGATTCTGACTCCAGTGCTCGTGCTCTTATTCTGTGACCTGCTTACACCAGACATGAGACTGGAATGTTCCAGGAGTCAAGGAGGGCACATCTCACACAGCATAATCTCAATCCTGGAGGCACACCTCGGAGCCCCTCGGAGTCCAATTACAGAGTTCGTTGATCAAGCCCCTGATCCAGACAGCAGCCATCATCTGCCCTCCCTCTGACATATACCAGGCTACACACACACACACACACACACACGCACGCACACACACACACACACAGGTTGTCACTGTGCCTTTCCCATTTCTCTTTAATTCACCACATCGGCCTATATTACACTTCATCAAGTATAAGGTAGTCCATATGAAGTCCAATGAAGTGCATATGTATAATGAACCACACAAAAGCTCATAACAGGATATATACTGTACAATGCAATTAATTTTCTAAAGATAACTCACAGTAACTTTGATACTGACGAAGAATATTACTGACAAAGAGGAAACTATCCCAACTGATCAGTATGAGGGAGAAGCCAATAGTGACTTCTCTGATATTTCAATACTGTATTAATAACACAGACAATACACGGTTTGCACTTACACTATATGCAAACATTTGCTCTCCTTGAAGCCAGCATTAGCAGCATTAGCATGCTAAACCACTACACTCTCAGTGTCGTATAGTGGCTGAAATCGGACTTATTTCAGAGACATCTCAGGAGGACGTGGAAAGGGAGAGGGGGGTTTCCCTCTCAGAAGGTACCTGTCTGCGTGTTCGTGTCAAAAAGATGCAACACAGAGTCCCAAAAGATTGTTCTTGTCCTCAAAATCATCCAGTGTTTATTAAAGTCAAAAATCGAACAGGATTGCAGTAGCAAAATCAATCAGAAGAGGTAATAAAGGTAAAATAGCAAAGATCTACCAGATCAGAACCTAGTGATGGGTCAAAGGCAAAAGTCACTCAACTGGAACCGCAGCACCTCCTCCATTCTCTGAGGTACCTGAGCACTCATTGAACCAACTGTACCTCTCCGGATGATGCCTTATGCCCCCGTTCGCTCCAGTCAGTTTTTGTACCCAGCTATGGAATGTATCGTCTGACAAATTTTACAATCACGTTCAACTTAGGAACATCGGATTTTTTCTCGGTAAATTCTCTGCCTGAGTCCAGGCCCCTCAAAGATGAGAGTCGACTATGGTTGAGGTCATGCTGACCTGTTCAGAAGTTGGGTTTAGGAGATAGGATGGACTGCTACCGGCAACCTAACAGATATCTGCTTGTCCTGCACAATATTTACGCAGCATTCCTATATCCTACTCACGCTGTTAAAACTTCAGCATGGCGAACGGCACTTTCAGCATGATTAAGTAGTGAGAGCGTTCTGAGACTGCTGCACTTGAAAACACACCCACGTATGCTTACATAGAACACAGATATAGTGATGACATTTGATTATATTGGGTGAATATATGATGGATCATAAGCTAAAATCATGGCAGTACACAAAGGGGGCCCGGGCTGTGGGCCGATGAAGACTAAGCTTTAGCAACATCACGGTTTTAACCTCGGCCTTGCATATTTTTCTTTCTACACACCTGACATGCCTACGATGTCCTTTAAAGGCACGTATCAAAGGCTCCCAGGCTGTAACAACACCCACCGGGATGAGATTATTGCTCAGTGCCGGGGACCCTCTTCCACTCTCACCTTTCCACCTCACTTTGATATTTCTTTTTCACCAGCTGCCACCACCCTTCACACCCCGCCATCCCATCCCCACCTCTTAACGTTAACTTTTCCTCTCTACAGCAATGTTTGTTCCTGAGAATCTCGAAACAAACAGATTCTAGAACACCTCTCCCACCATTTATCCAGCTGTGTAATATTCATTACATGGCACATACATAAACTGCTACATCGTTGTAGCAATGGCCACAATCACTCATGCGTGGGTTCATCTCCGCCTGCCACGACTATGGCATCTGGTGAAACAGGATTTAGAGGCAAACCTCTGTTCATTTGAGAGGGTCTGCATTCATATCCACCTGTGCTTGGAGGGTGGCGGGGGGGTGGACGGATCATTTATACATCACAGCAGGTTGGATGTGTCACGTCACTATGTTAAATATAAAACGTGATGCTGATTTCAGAAAACACACCTCTCCTATGTGTCATCTTAGAGGGCTGCTACCTCGTTTGGATCATTTTAAAAGGGAAGAAAGTGCAGAAATACGTTAAGAAAATAGGTCACTGAATGCTAACCTCAACATGTAGAAGTGCTTTGATGATCATCTTTCCCAGAAATCCGATTAACCTACTTGAGACTACCTACTTATAAAGCATTAGTAACTAAACGAAGCAGCTGGAAATACCCTTTGCTGTGTCTCTGAATTAAGTATTTATCATTTATTTATCAGCCTCATGCCGTAGATTTCTGCTGAGGACAGAGTGATTATCCATCTGGTAAAGCACGGCTGTGATGCTGATATGTGGGGTATGAGGCAGAATCACGCCAGGTTCCAGTCTGCCATTTAACATTTCTTTTCCAGTCCCTGGAGAAGCCAAAGCCATTCTCACCCCGGATGAGTGATGCAGAGACATGCAAAGGGGCGATGCAAGACGTGCCGCGAGGTAAGAAGCTACGATTTCATGGAACGCGAAGGCAGAAGAAGAGATGCTCGATTTCAAACTGCAGTCACGGCATTTTGGTGGTTCGAAATTAGGAAGTAATAAATGCTTAGTGGCAAAAGTTAAACAAGGAATTCCTTCATCTTCTCCAGTGCATCATGACACAGGCTGCACTGCTGCCCGACCTAGAATAGAAGCTCTGAAAATCCAGATTCAAAACCAGACCTTCAGTCCTGATCTCTTTACTGGACTCACCAGCTGATTCTCCAAGTAAAAATTTTACATTTAAAGGTTACAACCTTTCTAACCTCCCCGGTAAACAGAAAGGTTGAATAACAGCGTGTTTCTGCATGTGTGTGTGTGTGTGTGTGTGAGAGTGAGTGAGTGTGTGTGTGTGTGTGTGTGTGTGTGTGTGTGTGTGTGTGTGTGTGTGTGTGTGTGTGTGTGTGATACTCAAGAGGAAGAAAAAAAACATGTGCTGTTGGTTATGTGTGGAGGAGTAAAGATGAACGACTGGTATCTTAGCAACAGCATATTAAGGGAGGAGAGGAGAGAATATGATAGTGAAGGTGGATGGTATACTAAAACGCGCGCGCACACACACACACAGTTCTGTAAAAAGCGTACATTCACACTCTTGGCTTCCTCAAAGGTCACTTCTCAGCAGAGCAGACATGTTCTTTTGCTTTCCGACACTTTTCCATCTCCTGGAACCTGCAGACTAATGAAGGAGGTTCATTAAACCGAGACTAGGTGGGAATCTTTCATCGAGATTCCACAACTATAAACAGAATCGTGTCACGACTCTGCAGTCCGAGCGCGCCTCTTCCACAGAAACAGTACCACCAGTACAGAGGATGAAGGATATGGAGAGAGATCCAACACCTGAGATGAAAGCGTTCTTTAGTTGCAACACAAATCATAACCGACCTTCTCCCAGTAATCTAGTAAAGACACTCGGACAGTGAAGGCGTAGAAAACCACAATAAAGCTGATTTCTGACTCTGTTGAAGGTTAATGAGATGGATTTGTGACTGATTCTTCCTTCTCTGGAGAACTTCTTGTTGTTAAGCCCTTCTATTGTGGTACTCCCTTTTACTTTTGGGGGCGGGGCTGCAGTGCAGAACATTTTCAGCTTTATGATTTATTCAATTTGAGACCAATAATTCTTCAAGTTGCTGAAGGTGGGAAGGAATAATACTAATTGCAGACATTTCTGGTCCTTTGAATTGTCTTCCCTCTGTCGCTCACACACTTGTTTTAGGAAGTAAACATACACACATACAGACACATTGATTCCATGTGCTGGTGTGTGAAAGCCTGCGGCACATTAGATAAGAGGAGACATCTCTGAAAATAAACGTCTCTGTGAAGCACCACCTTCCTGCTGGGGCCTAATTTTAGTTTTTGCTGGGAGCTGATCCGGGAGACGAGTCGAGTCCCAGCGCTCACGTATGATGACGCGGGTCTGTCACACAAACAGGGAGGGAAATGATCTTTCTGTGACAAGCATCCCTTCTCTACACGTCAGCAGTGATCTGAGTGATTGGTTTCTGGAAACTGCCTTCACTCCTCCCAAATACGCTATATCACACAGTCTTTTAGAAAGCTGCTATTTGGCACCTGCCCACCAGGGGGCCCAGACATTTGTAGCCAGTCAGGGCATCAGCTCCCATCAGTCCTCCAATTAGGATAAAGCTGTATTACATGCATTTGTACAACAAGTCCTCCCATTTTTTTAGGTTTCTCCATGGTGATATTGTCTGTCTGATTTCCTGCCTGGTTTGTAGACAGGTTAACTGTAGCATCAGTCATCAAACACAATTCTAAAATATTGCCACATCTGACATAACAGTTATTGCCTGTTTGAGTGGGTTAATTGGATTTGTTCAGTCGTCCTCTCGTGTCTGACTCACTGACTCAGATTAAAATATGACTTTAATTGTTTTTTAAAAATCTTATTGGGATTAAGTTCACCTGATGACTAATTAAATACTTTGCTTCAGTAATTCCTAATTCCCCTTTCAGCAAAGAGGAAAATCAGGTTAGGCGACGTTGTCGTATCAGCTTTGCAGTATAAGATGTGCGTGATTTTTGTTTAGAAACTGACTTTTGTGGTTAATAAAGACCTATTTTTTTTGCAGTGTTGTTGCTTTATTGGAAAAAGTTAAAGAATGCCCAAATCCTTTGTGTATAGGTTACAAACTCAGTCATGTTCGTAGGTCCTGTTTCTGTATTTTACCCTTATCGAAGTGGATTCATTTTTTTCTTTTTTAAATGTGTGTTCACTCAGACATTAGAGCGTCACTCTGGTTGCTGCTCAAAGTGTTTTATTTCAGGATCATAACAAGCATCAGTTTGCCTAATTATTCTTTTTTTAAAAATTCTATTCTGCTGATCAGATTATGGTGAAAGACACAACAGAAAACAGCAAACATCCTCAGCAGTAGAAAAACACCCACAGAAATGCTCCCAGAAAAGCAACAGATAATCCTCTTAAAAGTTTTGATGCTAGGCAGACGAAATTCGTTTGTGCACTCGTGAGAGTGGAGGGTTCCTCTGCGTCCTTCCTGCATCCTCACTCTGTTTCCAACAGGACAGAAGTGGACATTAACGCCGAGGCAGTTGTAGATAAGGACACTGCTGAGGTTGAGGGCAGAACGGACACTCACCACATTCGTACAGCCGGTTCACACGGTCGATGTCGTTCTGGCTCATCTCTCTGGCCTGGCCGAAGATCAGGTCAGGATTGCTCTTAGAGACAATAGTTTTCTGGCCGTTTTTGGAGAAGGCAGTGCTTCATGAGGAGAAAAAGAGCATCAAGAATAGGATCCCCACACACACACTTGAACTACGTGTGTATTCACACACTCACTTGGAATACTGCATGACAGAGTTGAAGTCATACGGCGTATTCAAGTTGTTTGTCTGCTCGATCCTGAAGTTATTTTCCAAGCCTGTAAAGAGAGAGAAGAATGTCATAACGGGTTAAATGACCGGAGGGAAAACAATGAAAACACGAGCGTGTGTGTGGCCGCACAAACCTGGGAGGATGTTTTCAGTCAGGATTCGTACGTACGAGTCCCGGTCAGAGCGCACTTGTTCGTGATGGAAGCCGAGAGCGTGGAGAACCTCATGCTGCACCACATCAAGGTACAAACAGCCATTGGCCTGCAGGGACACATCCTGTTCGTTCCCTTGACGACCAACGTAGGACCAGCAGCTGACACAAACAAACACACAATCCATTCATCAACTTCCCTGTTGAAACTCAAGGTCTTATTTTCATGAATATTTCTATAAATTTAAGTAAGCACAGGTTCATTATTGTTTTTCTTGTGTGTGTCCGTGTGTGAGATCCTACCCGGATCCAGAGAAGAAGTTGAGGTAGTCGCGGTGATGGTACTGCCTCCAAATGAAACGGATGCAGGTGGATTGGTGGAAGGTCAACAGTGCCGTAATGATGAGGTTTTGCTGTTCTCTGGCTGCGGTCGCACAAAAGCCACAAATGTTACATAAAAACACATTTATATCCAAAGAAGAAGGAAAATGTTCCTCGAAGATTAACCCGCCCAATCTGCTGCAACCTACAGTAGGATGAGGAGATTCTGACTGGCACGTAGACGTAACGATGGGATTTGGGCCACTTGCAGCCTGCAGCGGCGCAGGGAGCCGCGTTCCTGCGCCATGACCTCCTGATGTCCCCGTGTTCCAGCGCCGTAGCTGCAGAACAACAAACACCGTTGATGGATCCTGACCGACTCTCCTCATTCCAACCACTTCAAATTAAAGGAAGATCTGACATTTCTTAAAACAGATAACACATTGCCACAAATCTGCCTTACTGGAGTTTTTGTTGACGTTCTCAATGACCATGGAGGTGTATGGGTCCTCTGGCTTATCTGCAGGCAGAGTCAGGTCATAACAGTCAGAACCAATTCCACTGAAAGCGTTCCCACCATCCAATTCAAGGTTTTTAACTCACCTGCAATTACATTCACACTGCGGGAGTCACCCTGAAGAGAAACGAAAACATGAGTTTTCAAATGTTTCGGTGGGTTTTAACAGATTTAAAGCACACTTTCAAACCAAGGCCACATGGAACGTTGGTGACACTCACTGTCGGAAGGGTCCCCAGGGAAAGGACCAAGAGGAAGCAGAAGAACGGGGTCATGATGGTGGCGTCCGAGCTGAAAACACAAAGTGTCGGTTTGGTCCAGATCTGCTGAAGTGCTGAGATGCAGCAGGTTGCTCTGCTCGCTCTTTATAAGCAGGTCATTGTGGGAGGGGCCACATTTTTGAAACGCTTCACTCGCATGCAAACCTCAGACAGAGTTTCTGGCATCCAAATGATGTAATCACAGGGTGACACATCAGATTTTAATCAGCTCATCAATCACTTCATATAAAAACACTTTATTTCTACATGTGGGTTCGTCCCCCTGAAGATGTTGCAAAGTTGCAAAGAACTTCCCAAGCTAACGTTTTAAACCTCACATTTTTGAAGGTTGAATTTTTTGGAATTCCAAAAAAAAGTATTTGGTGCGAAAATAATCTTCTTCTAATGGTATAAATGTAGTTATAACTACCTAAACACTTTCACTCCTTTGTGCCATCAAGATGACTTAAAAGACATTAATCAAGAAGTTTTTTTACAACTTAATCTTTATTTTTATGAGTTGGTGATACATTTTACTTTAACAAGTAACTAACACATTCAAATTTGTTTTTAAAAAGTCCTTTTGTCATTTTGACCTGAACTCAGGATTCATTTGTCCTGAGTTCAGGTCAACACAATAGTTGTGTTCAATCACGCAATCAAAATCTATTTAAATGATAAATTTTTTTTTTCCACCTTTTTGAAATTTGGTACATTTTCAACCCCTGAAGAAGAGGTATAATAAAAGAGGAGAAAGTTAATCAGTAGCATCATTCATTCATTTACTCATTAATTCACTAGTCAGTAAAAAATAAAACAAGATTATTGTAAAGCTGAGTGAGGAGCCAGAGTTAAGATGTTTTTCTCTTTTTACTTTCGTAAGATTAGAGAACAAAAACCTTCATCTGTCAACATGGATTCAGCCAGCAGGAGGAAGAAAGGCTGTGAATGGATGACTCATGTTCTGTGACAACATATGGAGGCAAAAGGACCGACCAACGGAAGAATGCAGCTCTTTATTTAGCTTCATTATAGATAATCGTGGGAAAACAGATGAAGAAAACCAATTTAAACTGTTCTGATTAACAACCGCAAGCTCGATGCAGATGACAGTGGGACCGTGGTTATGAATATATTTGGTTTCTTTACATTTTAAAACACAAAAGGAGATTTACCACCCCCCCTCAAATAATGTCATGTTGATGCTTTTATTTTAGGTGAATTATCGGCACCTGCAGAAGAAAGACAGGAAAGACAGATCTTGGTTTTGGACTGAGGGGGTCGGTCAGGAGGTGGTTGCAGGTTCCAGTCGTGGCCAATCTCAAATCAGTACCCTCTCTTGTTTGTGGTTCCAAATTGAATTGAAAGTGTCTATGTTTTTTGACATTCTTCGGGAATATTATGTCATCACTGGAACAAGAAACCCACAGCACGAGTCCACACAAGGGTCACGAGTCAACAAAAGGAGGCTTTAAGAAACTTTTCAAGGTTCTCTGTCATACTTAAGTTCCACAAACAAGGTGCTAAAACGCACCGGTGAGAATGAGAACGCCTCATCACATTTGTCAGGCTGGTTATGAAACACAAACCAGCTTAACTCGGGGTTTGTATCAGACCCCATTGCGTAATATGATGTGAGATTTGAATGTTTTTAAATGACTTTCTGATTGTGTTTGCTAAGCTTTTTAATTTGATTGTTTTCTTTTAGCTTTGCTGCTAAAGGTCACCTCTTCGACAATCGTCTGAACATAAGTAGAGGATAATGAGTGAATTATCTCACGATGCGGATGGAGGAGAGTGTGGTGTGGTTGCATCCCTGTCGGTGTTACTGTACTTATGTTGTTGATGAGATAACATAGGATTTATGTCATAAGACACAGCTTAACTGTCCATTTCAACAGAGTTTCACAATTATGGGTTCTGTTGTCAGTCAAGAACTCTCTGTACACACACTAATCCCTGTATTTCTATCTCTGCAAGGACATAATTTATTCCCCAGGGCAGAACCTAACCCTAAATGTTCCAGCTATCTCCCTAACCCTGACCCTAACCTACACCCAATTCTAAAATCCACCCTAAAACCACATCGTCACCCTTAAACAGCAGTCTGACATTCTGGGGACCAGCCAAAATGTCCTCACTTCCCAACAATGTCCTCACTCTGGTAGTGGAATGCAGAACACACACACACCATACTGTCCATTCACATAGAAAGGAGAACCTGTGCGACATGTATGATTGTAAATATAGATCCTGTATTTCTGTTTTTGTAAAGGCTTCCGATGTTTCACCCTCAAATTTAGCTAAAATATCCATTCCCATCATAACCAGTCAAATTATCCTCTATATTCCAGTACAACCAGTCTATGTATCCACTCTGTCACAGTATAACCAGTCTATTCTTTAGAATTAATGTTTTAAACATTATTTGTTGTGAATTCTTTCAGACACAAACAGTGTCATGGATTTTAAAACACTAAAGTGTCAGATCTGCAAACAAACTGGGACCATCAAATAAATGTGCCCGTTTCCAGTGGTGTTTGTGTTGGTTCTTCCTACGTGTGCACGTGTCCATTAGACGCAGCAGCCGTGGACTTTGTCAGGGTTCCGCAGAGCCATTTGCGTGCCGATCCGCTCCCACTCTTGAAATTCTATTTCGACGTGTTGGCGGCAGCACACAGAGCACGCTGGCTTATGGAGACACGGCTCCCAGGATGCACCAGAGCGGCGACGCCTGCCAGCAAACCGAAGGGCCAAGAACTGCAAAAAACAAACTGCTCATTTAAATATGAGACAGACGGCACGATGTGAATGAGCTTATAAGAGGAGACGTGATAGGATGAATATCAATTTGAGAGAATTATATACCCCCCCGCACACATACTCCTCTTACCCCCATCCTCTCACACACCCCCACCACCCTCCTACCCCCCCCCCCCCCCCCCCCCCCCCCCCGAGATGTGATAATGAGTCATAGAAGGAGGAAGCTGCCAGCTCTGCCTTCAAATAACAGAGTCCGGTGCAAGCGCTCCTCCCACCCTGTTAACATGAACACACACACACATACGTGTACCCAAATTCTAACCTGGCCCTTTAAACACACCTCTGAAATTGTGAGCCAAAATTTCTTCACTTTGCTTGTGAAATATATCTTCTAGTTCTCCCTCTGTGGCACACACACACACACACCCCATTGCGGGGACACTGTTGTTGAAATGCACACTGAACCAACCGTCCTCTGTCCACAAGGAGCTTGAAGCTCCTGTGGTTTGTTTTGGAATTCCCTGTTGGAATCCTTCCGGGGCAGCTTTCTCAGCTGTGGGGGAACCACAGATGGAAAAATCTGAGTACGACATTCAAATCAGCTCAAATTACGACCTCAAACAGCCGGAGGAATTCACAATGACATCACGTCCGTACTTATTTCGCTCAGAAACCGATCGCACCGAATACGTCAGGCCAATGCCAGGCGGATGTTTGACCTTTTCCAGTGCAACACACTGCCAATTAAAGGCAGCAAAATGAAGGGAACACAGAAGGAACAAAGTCTGGCTGCTCTTTTTAAAAACACCTCACGTGTTCTTCTATGACAACGGTCGACTCAATAAAGGAGAGAAAAACAAAGAGATGAAGGAGCCAATGCTGACTAGAGATGCGTACACTCCATCAGGACTGATTCTGGGTGGTGCTGGAGGTGTCTACCCACCGCCTGTGGTCAACTCCACATCTTTATCTCATGCTCATATCAGCCCACCTTTAATTTATACATCTAGAAGTCTAAGCATTGAATCAGGTGCAGTATACAGACTCAGATGTTGTATACAGAAGCTTTTTCTGGTTCCTCAAGCCCCCACCGATCACGCAAGCTCATTGCTTTAACAGGTCTGTTCTAGTGATCCAGGCTGCACCTCCTGTGGGTGATGCACCCGCAAAGAAAGTGGCAGACTGAAGAAAGATGCTGATGGAAGAAGATCAAGGCTGATGAATGAAAAGAAAACAACCAAGTGATGGGGAAAAGAGCAAAAAAGGGCAGGCTGGTGGGAAAGAACAATATGGGAAACGGAGGGGGTGGGCAGACAGCCGGAGAGAGAGGAGAGACGGAGCAGGAGAGGGAGAGGGAGAGGGAGAGGGAGTGAGGAAGAAGGGGAGGATTTTCCAGCAGCGCTACTGTTGACAGAAGTTTCATCTCAGCCGTCACACAACCAGAAGAGAAGATACCTCACACACACCACAGTCAGGTAAGACAACACTTCTTCCTCTTCCTCTTATTCACCTCTCTGGGAGGCTTCTGGATGTCTGAACGCACCAGCGTGACGCTCGGGTGAGAACGTGTCAACTTGCTGCTCAGGCTGAACCGTGGCATCATTCAGGAGGCTTGTCATGCCCTGAGGGCACATGAGGAGGACAGCCCGCAGCTCCACCAAAACTCAGAAAACTGAAACGATCTGCGTGCGCGCGCTTGTGTGTCTCTGTGTGTGTGTGTGTGTGTGTGTGTGTGTGTGTGTGTGTGTGTGTGCATGTGTGTGCTTTTAGCAGTTATGGCTCGTGTGAGCAGCATGCATTATTTATCGGCACTGATCTCCCGAAGAAGCAATACCTCTACATCGGCGGGGGAGGGGGGTGCACACAGTGTGATATATTCAGAGCGTTAATATCATGTGACTGTGTGCTGCACAAGCAGAGAGAAAACTGACAACCTGCACCTTTTTTCATTACGTGCGGTTGAGCTGTGCTCACTTCAGTCTTTTGGCAAACACTGCCGACGGCTGCCGATGGTACGTATAGCTGTCCTGTGGTTTATCCTCCATTATTTGTGCCGCAGCAGCAGATGAGCCCATGAGCTCCTCTCAGGAGGTCGACTCCTTTTGTCTGCAGATACTCCGGATCTTTATCTGCATCAGTGTTAACGCTGCTGCTACTGCAGGAGATAGGCTGCATAGTACACACCTCTAAGACTTGTTATCTTTATGTTTTTCTACTCTGTGTGTGTGTGTGTGTGTGTGTGTGTGTGTGTGTGCGTGTGTGTGCGTGTGTGTGTGTGTGTGTGTGTGTGTGTGTGTGTGTGTGTGTGTGTGTGTGTAGATGTAGGTGTTCTTGTACTTGCTGAGTACCAAAATATTCATTCTACTACTGAAATGAGGACATTTTTGGGAATTGAGGGCATTTTGGCTGGTCCACAACTTCAAAGGACTGTTTGAGGGTCATGTCCGTTGAGGTTACAAATGGAGTTAGGTGTGTAATTGTGATGGTCCTGGTTAGGGTAAGGAGCTGGGAAATGCATTACGCCTATAAAAGTCCTCACAAAGATAGAAGTGCAAGGATGTATATGTGTGTTCTGCTCTTTTTATTGAATTCTGCAGCTCCCGACATGCAGAAACTGTCCATTTTGAGCCAGTTAATTTGGCCCGTTCGACACGGATTTCACACCTCAGTGAGGAGCACTCAGCACCCGTGTCTGACTATCTATTTGTCTGAATACTAGCAGCTTCGTGACCATAGATATTCTGGATTTTCCTGGACCCAAAAGCTTCTTAAAAACATTTAAAAAAAGAATCCAAGACTAAACGTTCGTCTTGTCTGTGTACACGGTGTGGCTGTTACTGTGGGTAGACAGGTGTATCTTATATGTCTGGCAAATGAATGGATTTTCCACACAAGCGTAAGCTCTTCAATCTGTGGCCGGGTCATTTAATAAAGGGGACATCTGTGCAGCCACGCTCATCAGGAAACAGCAGCACCTGCACATCCCTTATGCTGCACGTATGCTGGAAATTTGCATCTCGACCCAGAACAAAATTAAACTCATCTTCAGACTCCAAACCAGATTAACAGGCCGGTCAATATGAAAGGGAACTGGAGCAGAAAGATTTTAAGGTGGTGTATGAGGAGGAGGAGGAGGAGGAGGAGGAGGAGGAGGAGGGCTGGACCACTGTACAGTGTTTTTCCTGGTCCAGATCCTCTTTAAATAAAATGTATATATGTGCCCACCACAGTCACAATCTGACTACGTTTTTCTACTTGTTAGATGGAGTCTTCCTCCTCGAGAGAATTCTGAGCTCTTCTTACAACTGAGATCATAAATATGTAAGAATCCCTCCCTGCGTAACAATTCTGATTCACTAACTTTATTTTAACATTAGACAGCACAAGAGACGAGCTGTCACACTGAAGGATTAGAGGATTATACGCGTTGCAGGATTTGAATTTTTAGGTTAAAATTAGACCAAAAAAAACCTGGTGTGTAATAGAATTACAGTTTCATTGTTGAGAATTGAGAATAAATTGCTGCAGCAACACCTGAGGTTCTTTTGTTTTCAGTCCTGGATGCTTGTAGACGTTTGGATGTCCATCTTTGTGTGCCACACTTCGCTGCAGAGCAACACATTTGAGAAAAGTTCCGCCCAGTACTAGGTGCCGACTTTGTGACTAACCTGCTGTCAGGTTGCTGAAAATGCGCTCGTGTAAAGCAGAACGTAGGCTGCTTATAGCCCTGATCACACCTCTGCAGGCAACATCCAGAATTTATTTTTTCAACAGCAGCAAACCTTAAAAATACAACATCCCACACGGGACAAACACACAACCTGCAATTGCCGAGCGACCGTGGACGAGCGCTTCGAGGTGTCGTGAGCAGAGCTGCTGAGTGAAAACTGCACGAGTGCGAGAGCTCTGAAGTGGTGCTATTTTTGAAATTCCAGTTCACACCTTGGGTTTCAGTGTATTCTGTGTCATAAAAGGAGCTTGAGCCGAGAAACATGACAGCGCTGCAGCCGAGGATGTCTTGGAGTCATCATCTCATAATCCCTCTGTTGCTGCTTCTTATCCGTCTCCAGCAACATCCTGAAAACTCGCGGCTCCATAAACAGCTCACTCTTGTGCGAAAGAAACAACTCTTCTGGTCTGACATTTTTCCCTGGAAGTTCACTGTGCAGACGTCATGCTGACAGCCAGACTTCTCTGCGTGTCCCCAGATGAGATGTCCCCAAACTTCAAGCACCATGAGAATCTCCAGAGATCCTATCCAGACCAATCACAGCAGGCCTCTGTAAAATAGCCCAGATGATGCAAAAATCTGTAAAAGAAAAACACTTAACTTTTTTTTTTAATTTAGCACAAAAAAGCAATAGGAAAACTTTTTTTAGATGGTTCAGTTGGAGCATCAGTACCAAATGTACTCCTTTAATTGCATTGTGACACCGAGCCAGATAAAATTACTGCAGTGTTTTTTTTTCCTTTCAAAGTTTAATTTGAAACCTTCTTTTGTTCAGCTCAGCACAGAATATTGGTAAATACACAGATAAGGAGCAGCAGACACCAGCTCCCTACATGTTCTCCGGCAGGTCCCGGTGGCCACTGAGCATCTATGTGATGGGATTCCTGAAGCTGACAGTCCTGACTCGTGTCTCAACCCTTTGCCTACTCTTTTGTATTCCTTCTTCATGTGCTGCTCTCCATCTTCCGGGTCCCCTGGCTGGGCTTGTGTCTCCAGCCGGGCAGACAGCTGACAGGTTGGCGACGCGTCTGGAGCATGAGAGGCTGCTCAGGGAGCGAGGAAGAGCAGGGAAGGGGAACTAATGAGGGAGCGAGCAGCAGCAGGGGTCTGTCACTGCGCCTCCAGATAAAAGCTCACCCGAGTCCCTTTGATTTCTGTCCAGAGTGACCAGGTCGCTCCGTCTCCAGTCTGTGGCAGCCGGGGGGGGTTGCTTGTTAGCTATGTGTTTTTGTTTCCTCTATTTTGAAAAGACAAACCAAACCAAAATAATTGCGAGTTCTCGACAAAGAACAATATAAACCTGGCTTTTATTGTCAGATTTGTAGTGTTCTCCTGGGACTAGTACTGGAACCAGTGCTAGTCCCAGCAGCACCAACTCCGGGATGATTCTGCACTGTTGAAGGACATAAGAGGGAAGATTTCATGAGTGCAAATCAACCTGGAATGGCTCACAGGACTGGGCCAAAACAATGCCAGAAGAGTTCCGTCAGCATCATGGAGACCGTACTGTTTTGCACCTATTTTATGGTGCGTGTGGATGGAAGCAGTATCGATCTCCTGGTGTTTGTGTGAAATTGATCGGAGGAGGTGAACCAGCCTGCCTCCGTGCAGAGGACAATAATCCTCGGGATGTTTTCAGGTTGTAATCAGTCACACCGGCCACTGACAGAAGCAGGTAAAACGTGTATTGATTTTCTTTCTCTCTCAAAGTAGCAACACTCAATAGATCAGAAAGAACCTGCTGCGGGGGTTTGAACGTACATGAGTGAACTACGAGGCTCTGCAGCCAAGCTGATTTAAGTGGACTAAAAGTATCGTCACATTTCAATATTTCCACCCAAAACGTCAGGAACGGTCGCACCAATGTGAAGAATTAGCAAACAGCCTCTTTACCTGCCCGGTAACAGGCAATGCTCTGTTGCTACGAAACAATTTCAATGAACAAAATGGATCAAGGTCATGCAGAAGATTGTTGAAATTCAGGATAAAAGCATGAGGAAAATGGCTGCATGGAGGAATTTGACAGAAGAAAAGTGCAGCTTCTCTTAATTTGGTTTGTAGATTTTTTCGGTTTAAAATCTTTTTGCACATTGAATCTGCGTTTCTGTGTTATGGGTTTAGTCCACAGATCTGCAGTTTAGATCTCTTCCAAAGTGAAAAACTCAAAGTTAAGAGCATATTATTGGACAATCAAGCGTTCCAGCTGAATTCACACCCTGAGGGCTCATGTCTCCAGGTCCAGCTTACTGCTTCTGTCTGCAGAGCCGGAGACAGCAGCAGCTCCGAGTCCCTATGATCAGGTTTGAATTGAGCTGCTGCGCTGAGACCAGCAGCAAGAGGATGAGTTTATTATGTCTGTGTTGTTTATTTTATTTTCTCACATGTATTTTACCTCCCATCATATCACATTTCCTCAGTAATTCGACTCATTTACCTACAAACATCCATTTTCACAACTCAAAGGCCTTTAATAGCTTATATTAACATTTATTGAACCAATTACCAATATTCTTTTGTTTTAACAAAGAATTTAAAATATGACTAAATGGAAAAATTTTCCTTGTAACTCTTGTAAGGTGCAACTTTCTCTTCGTACTTGATATTTTATTATTACGAAATTATTAAATACATCTCATCTAAGAAAAAAAGAAAGAAAGAGGGCTGCACGGCTCCAGTTTAAAATGAACGCCGTCTGAAAATGAAAGCATCGCTTTCATGATACCATCTGACAGCTCAGTAGATACCAGGAGAGGGGAAAATGTGCATCTCAATAAGAAATCGCTGCCGTCAAATCCTGCTTTAATCAGCGCTGATCAATTGTTGCCAGATCTGCTGCAGGCTGTACGTTTTGATGAGGAGATATCTCTGATGAATCTATTGTTTGGAGGGGAGAACTCCCCCCCCACACGCACACAGCCCTCCAAACCTCCCCCTTTTTTGTTGTAAGGAGATGAGCAGGGCTTGGCCTTGAGCCGCCCCTTCACAATGAACGTTTGTCTGAGCTCATGAATCAAAAGATGAATCATCGCATGTGTCGGTGTCCGTGTGTAAACTGGGATTTGTGTCTTTGATATTGAGCTTGCCCGGAAGGACAAGAAGCACGTTGGACAACATCAACATTGACTTGAGCCGTTTATCAAATCTAAATGTTTTAGTATAACTCCGCATCCGTAAAGAAAACAGCAAGAATAAATGCAATTAGTGACACAGACGACCCTGGCAGGACCAGTGTGGTTCAGGGTTAGCAAAGAAACTGAAATTTCATTTAGACACCGCTAATAATTCCTCACCGGAATCTATAAAGTTTTACATTTCAGTGCTTTCGTTTGTTTGGCAACACCGGGAGCACACAGGAAGTAGAATGAGGCACTTTTCAAAAGTGCTAGTGCTTTGACCTTTGTTGTTTGATTTTTTTGACATGGGTCATTTCTTTGTAGTCATTTAGTTGTCATCAGTCGCTGCCCAAGTATGCTTCCAAAAACCGCACCTGTGAATTGAGAAATGGCCTCAGTGTCTTAGCTCGTTGCTGCTCAAACAGTTGATAACAAAACAATGAGCTGATCCGCCACCGAGCTTCCACCTGAACCACCCAGCCCACTGCTGCTGCGGACACAGCAAACTCCTGTGTTTTAGCTGTGAAATGGTGGCAGGAGTGAAGGTTAAGCCTCCTCCTGAGACCCGCAGATGTTCCTCTGCAGGAGGAGGCTCTCAGAGAAGAAGGGGAGGAATGATCCTCAGCTATCTCAGCACGTGCACACACACATATTGTTGGAACTCTGCATCGACTTCATCGTCAAATACCCCAGAATCTAGACAATTTCAGTCCACTCCAGCCCTGAAGCCAACCTTGATTCATATCACAAAATGTAACCAGGAGCTCAGGTCATGTTCCTCCTTTTGCCACACGGTTCTTCCATTTTTGCATTTTTCCCCTGTCCATTTCCTCTCTCTCATCTCAATCATCAGTTATTGATCTGTCTCCAGGGGGGAGAAACCAACCCCAACCTCTATTTTTAGACATACAGCCAAGAGCTCAAACACCACCTGGAATATGGGCGTAGATTCTCTGAGATGATGGTTAATTTGGTCACAGCAGATTAAAGATGGGGTCTGTAAGATATCATTTTTGATGTTCAGCTGAAGGGAAATGCAGGGAAAAAAACAATTAATTAAAAAAAAATCATGAAGGTCAACCTAAAAATAAGGCTGGTTTTGAAATCCTGCTGACCTTTTGGAGACAGGAGCTTTTCTGCTGACAACAGAGGACACAAACAGCTGATGTTGTGTGCAGATATGTCGATTCTTTCTTTTTCTTTGAAAGGCGCGTCAGCCGTTTCAGTTGAAACGCTCAAATTCTGCCTGTCAAGCACTGTTAGGATCAAGGTCCTGGAGATTTCAGAGCAACTGTTTTTAGCATTAAGCCCAGACAAGCCAAGACATTTCCAATACCTCACGTTTAAAGCCCCTCCCCCCACATTCACCTCAGATTGCCAATAATGGACCTGTATTATCACAGAAAAGTGATTTCATTTTTACTGAAGTGGACCTGTAACACGCTCGCGCACTGGTTGGTTGTTTGATTTGGCTGAGACGGGACATTTGTAAAGCAAGTCTGCTTAGACCTTATCCTCCCTCAGACATCTCAGCCCTTTTCAGCATCGTCAGACATTACCTGGCAGATTCATGGGGATTTAACTTCAAGTGAATCGTCCCACCAGGGTCACTGAGGCATGGCCCCTTAATCAAGGAATCATGTGGGAATCTCATGTGGGTTTATTCCATAGATTTTACCAGGCAGGAAGTGCTTCCTTGTCTGAACCTGGGATCCCACGTTCTTTGGAGCAAGTGTTTTCTGCCTGGTAGGACAGAAAACCTGACCCATCTGTGGTCCTCAAGGACTAGATTTGGGCACCCCTGTGAAACTCTTTGACATTGTTACACACTGTTGGACTGTGATGAAACCCAGAACCATAAAAAAGGAGAAGATGGGATTTAGGGAATGGCTTCTGGCATCCAGCTGTGATTGTATGAGAACTGCAACTGGATTGGGAGTGGGGGCTGCTAGATGATTTGGATAATCATATAATATGACACAAGTGGATTCTGAGCTTGCTCTTCATTACAATTAAAGATCAATCAACAAAGCATTGATTTGCAGTTCTGGTCTAA
Source organism: Takifugu rubripes (assembly GCF_901000725.2). Classification (NCBI taxonomy): domain Eukaryota; kingdom Metazoa; phylum Chordata; class Actinopteri; order Tetraodontiformes; family Tetraodontidae; genus Takifugu; species Takifugu rubripes. The sequence goes on along the minus strand of NC_042297.1, from coordinate 11,902,704 downwards.
ATTATGTTTAAGTTCATTCTTGTGTTAACTTAAGTGGGATTTAAGAGGAACAAATCTGTACGTCAGTGTTCAGATGTGGGTCTAATTCCTCATCAGTGGGAGCTGCGTGCATTCACGTCTTAGGGTTGTTTGCCCAAACTGTCCGTTTGTTTGGACATCTGGCAGCTGAAGCAACAGTTAATCCTCAGCAACAACAAGGAGGATTTGCACCGATTCATGAGACGTTCATGCATGGAAAACATCTTTGCAATGTTGGAAAGTCTTACGTCTAATCCTGCACCTTTCTACGTGGGGACCTACGTCTTATCACCCTCCCCTCCGTTAGCAGCACCCTCCACCTTCTGGTGGAACAGGTTTCCTGAGGAATTGTCGAGGTTTCTCAGATCGCAGTTTGTCGCCGCTTTTCACCTCATTTCTAAAATTGTCATTAGTAGGTTACATAAATGTTGAAAAATAATCAGCTTATATCTGTTTTAAAAGGAAGCGGAAGCTTTTTTTCTATTTTGTCAGAACTGAAAGTATGATGTTCTATTTTTAAGGAATAAACTGTGTGTTTGTAAATGCAAACGCTCACATTGTTACTATTACTGAAACTCGTTTGCCGCTGCAGCATCAGGAGGGCGACATAAAACATTTAGGAATTTAAAAGTCATTTCAAGTAGATGAGATCACGGGGGCTCCATCTGTAGCTGATGACGCAATGCCTCATCCAGCAGCAGCTGGGGAAAGGTGTGGACTCCAGGGGGGGGGGGATTTCCTGTGCTTTTCCACTACCTGGCTGCAAATTCAAGATGGCAGCGCTCACACCAGGGTATTATTGTGTTAATATTGTGTTAATGTTGCTGAGAAAGATGCTTCCTTAGAAAGACTCCATTTAAATTCAAATCTTGCACATAACTTGTTTTTCTATGTTTGCCTGGACTAATTTCGCTCGGTGGCGTTGCTGCCGCCTGTGCTTACCTCCCGTGGGTGCTCATTACGGAAAAAGCTTGTTAGATCTATTCTTTCATTGCCGTTTGAACCTGAAGCTCTCGCCTGTCGACGCGACTATTTAAAACCTGCTGCCATCACGCAGACAAACCAACCCCATCTCAGCCGCCACACGAACAAGCCTAATGGAAGTGCTGCATTGTCGATTGACTTTTCTTTCCAACGTAACTTTCATAGCAAGAAAAAAAAACACAGATTAATACGGAAAAGCTGCTGAGAACTGCTGCAACAGGCTTTGTTGCAGAATTCCTTTCTTCTGCCGTAACGGGAGAAATATTCTCACAAAAACCAGCATTTGGGCCTCTGAGCCCCCAGTGGAGAAAAACAACCTGCTATAATTAGTTCTCACTTAAAGACGCCGCCTTAGTATAAACATGCGTGAAGAGCCAGTTCCAACAGTAAATATCTTCAAGGCTTTGGCAGTCGTGCAGCACCGCCGACAGTTTAAAGACACAACAGAAACATCAGCAGCTCACAGGAGACGCTGGCTGGGCTGTTTTATTGTTTGGTGTTGATGAAGAGGAGGCTGCTGGCGGCAAACACTGCGATAAGCAGTGATTCACACGGGCAACTTAATCACCGCTTACAACGCAGAGGAATCTGACACACAAGCATGTACCTGAAGGCAACATCAGGACAGTTTCCCTCATGGGTCTTTTCTCAGCTCTGGCACATGATCAGTATAAGACTGAAGAGGTATATGTTGGCAGCGTGGTGCAAAACTGGAAATACCCCCCCCCCCCCCCCCAAAAAAAACAAAATCCACAAAAAGCTATCAGCTTTGACATTTTTCTGAAAAGAAATGCAGATGGTATGAAAAGGAAACATCTCAGCAGAGATTACTCCTCTCTGAACCACTTCTAGTCTTGAGCAGCAGATCCTCAAAGCTTTACCATCCAGAACCCATAAAATAAAGGTTTCTTGCACAAAATGTTTGATGCTCTGAATTTCAAACTCTTGGAGGACATCAAATAATTAGAGAACATCAGTGAATCGCAACAATTAAACCTTAACATCAGGCTGTAATCCACCTGTGTGAACCTAATCAAACAAATCAGTTTTGATGTGAAAGTGCACAGGTTATGATTAAAGCGAGTGTCACACTGAGAAAGTGAGTAAAAAGCAGAGCCAATTCATTGATGAGAGAAGGTAAACTCACAGGTAAGATTTTATTTTTATCACGGGTCGGAATCGGAGCACCAGAGGAAATAAACACCCACTTGTGAAAAATTGAAAATAAAAGTCAACGAAACAAACAAACGCTAAATAGAGAGGGGGAAAGCCTGGAGGGGGTGTCAGGTTGAGCTAATCAGGAATCATGAGCAGGGGAATAAAGGAAAATGGGAGAAGTTTGGGGAAAAACACTTGGATTCATGACTGAATAAATCAGGGAATATAAGAGTTAAAACGGTCACATGATAGGAAGGTTGTTGGTTTGATTCCAGATCAGGTCTTTATCAGGTGTTGGGACACACCACATTTCATGGGACGATTATGACTGTAGGGTTACTGGTTCAAATCCCTGCACCAGCAGGAGAGCAAAAGAGAGGCCCAAAGGTGGCTCCTTCTGTTCTGCCCATGGTGCAGTTCAAAACTGGAAGCTGGATCAAATGTTGTGGTTTTATGTTGTTTTCCTGCAGACATGATGCTGTTCCCAGCGAGCCTTCTGATTGGCCTGCTTTGTATGAGCCATGCAGGCGGGGCCCAGGCTTTCGCTCGCCTGCCGGATGATGTGGAGCTGCGCTCGGCTTTCTCTGTTGCGCGTACCAGCAGCATGGAGGGTGGGCCCAAGATGACGGTGACCTTTGACACCGTCTATGTCAACATCGGAGGGGATTTTGAGCCCAAAGCTGGCTTGTTTCGCTGCAGAATCCCCGGGGCCTACTACTTCTCCTTCACTGTGGGCAAGTTCCCTCACAAAGATCTCTCTGTGATGCTGATGAAGAACAGGAATGAAGTGCAGGCCATTGTCTATGAAGAGAATGCTGGAGAGGAGAGGAAGGTACGTGGCACTCGTCATCTAACGATCGGCTGGGTGGGATTAAAGTTATTCATCTGGTCTAACAAATCATGATAAAATAAGTCCAGTTTTTGAAGCTTTTTAGGCAAAGCCCTCGTCTTCATGGGATTAAATTAAAGACTGAATCAAAATAGTTTCAGAGTTTATGATGCATTTTTATTTAAATGTGGAATTTCAGTCAATCCTTTAAAAGTAACCAAATTTAAGAGGCCAGAATTTCAGTATAAATCATTGACATTGTGAACAAAATTATTGCAAAAAGGGGGAAAATCCCACTTTATAGTTTTAGAGACTGAATGTTTAAAACAAATAAATGTTCTAGTCTCCTCATTTTAATTTACTGTAAATTTGATCTATTTTTAATAATCTCTGTCATTGTCCTTGTAGGTGTTCTAGTAATGTAGTATAAAAGGTTGACATCAGAAATCCCATTTGATATCAAATATTGGTCAGAATATGAAGATAAACAGTTTTTTTAAACTGCTGAAACGTGCTAAAAGCGTCTGTTTTTAATGGTTTGAACTCAGCTAAACGAGCAGTGCCTGATCTCATCTCCCCGGCGATGATAGTGGTTCAGAGTTACTCATCTAAAACATTCTAACCTGAAAGAGCAAATCTTCCTGTGGAGAGAGCTGCCTGATTCCTGGCGGACGCCAGCATTGAGTTTGGGTGGTGAAGCAGAAGGACGGAGGCGTCTGAGTAAACATCTGCTTCCTCCTTTAGGTGCAGAGCCAGAGCGTCATGCTGCAGCTGGATTTTGGCGACACCATCTGGCTTCGTCTTCACGGTGACCCCCGCTACGCCCTCTACAGCAACACGGGCCACTACACCACCTTCAATGGTTACCTCATCTACCCGGATGTTTTTGGCTACCAGACTGAGCACCGCCACAGCCGTCCTGCCCAGCAAGACAGCATCCTCCATGACAAGGCCAATGAGCACGCCGCAGTGGAGGACGGTGTGTTGGCCCAGAGAGAGGATGAGGAGGAAGAGGAGGAGGCCAGTGATGAGGATGACCAGAGGTCTGCCTTCTCTGTAGGACGCACCCAGAGCATTGTGGGGGTAGACCAAGTGGGCTTACCGCATCACCAACCGGTCAGCTTCGACACGGCATTTGTCAACATCGGGGAAGACTTCAACGTGACCGAGGGCATGTTCACCTGCCGCGTTCCAGGCGCGTATTACTTCTCTTTCAATGTGGGCAAGATGCCTCAGAAAACGCTCTCCGTCAAGCTGATGAAGAACCACCTGGAGGTGCAGGCGATGATCTATGATGACAGCCAGGGAGAGAAAGCTCTCCAGAGCCAGAGCTTGATGCTGTCGCTGAAACCTGGAGACACAGTCTGGCTCTACTCCCACCAGAGGGATGGCTTTGGCGCCTACAGCAACCATGCCAAGTACATAACTTTTACTGGCTTCCTGGTGTATCCAGACTTCCCCACAGCTCCCACTAACCACTCGTATGCCGACAAGAAACCCTAGCTGTGACGCGTGAGCTGGAGACTGTGGGAGGAATTCATGCAAAGGAAAGTTTCTGGGCCACCACAACAGCAGTTTCCCACATGGAATTGCATCATGGCTCTATAAGGGTTTCTAGTTCTAATGAATTCCTTATCTCAGACTGGCAGCATCTCTTCAGTTTCCAGCTAATGGCTTCCCAGGAGGAAAAAAATGCAAACTACTCAAAGATTTCATTCCATAATGTAAACTCCGTGGTTACCTTCTCACCTCTGTGTCCTCCAGACTTGCATCTCAACAACAACGACGAGTCCTCTCCCAGTACTTCTGTGTTTTGTGCGGCTGCACCCGCTCCCATTGCTGCATGACTGAAGTATTTTATATTCAAGTGAAGATGTTATCGAGAATGACGGGCAGCTTTACGCCTCTTTCAGATGTAGCATACTCGACTCACACAGAGACAGACAGCCGAGGCATCGCCGTGGTCCACAAGTGAAGCAACGACATGTTAAAATGACCATATTTAACTTGTGCCGCAGGTTTGTAAGTGGGAGTCGGCACCGCGGGAGCAAAAAGAGTACAGCTGTCAAGCACGATGTCGCTCCCTCGATCTGAAATTAACTCCCGATTAAGAGTATGAAGGATATATTTGAGGCGACCGCTTCTGAGTCCTGCCTGCAGTGGTGGCGATGGGGGGGCTCATTTTATGACTGCTGAAGATAATTAAGATGTTTGGCTCCTCTTCTGTGAAGCTCTGATATTCACTCTGCTGAATCATGGCACTTACAGGAAAAGAAACTAAAGTAGAAGAGGAATCTGTTATCTTAGTTGTGTATTGTTGGCTGTCTTGAAGGCCGTGTTCGTTATACTCGTCAAAGACTTGATGTTTCTGCTTGTACAGACGATGTCACTACTTTCTCCGTGTCTTTGGCGGCATGTGAAAACCATAAGTGAGCAGTGTTGTCCGCTGTCAGTTGTCCCTTTTTTTATTTTTTTTGCTTTCACCCTGACATTCACAGAGGAAGAGGAGGATGAGCGCATCGAACAGATGAACTTTTGAGGAGTGCAGACTGTGCCTCCACCCCAGCTGGTGGCCACATGCTGCTCATGGGCCAGCGGGGATTTGGGACCTTAATTTGATTTTTCTATTTCCAACGGCGTAGGATTCATTTCCTCAGATGCCGACCACTGTGGGGGGAACTGGATCGCTCCTTCAGGGCCACTTCAGCGTGCATGGCTGTTTAATTTCACGCCACCAGGAGAAAGATGATGCTGTTAGAGCTGCACAGGAATGTGAAGCGTGACCTCTCTGTGGCTAAATTGCTGTAGAGTAAGAAAAGATCGGAGTTCATAAACAGCAATTAAGTGATGCAAGCTGACCGGGTTTTTGGAACATTATGTACCACCAATTGGACTATGTTTTAAATGATTATTCTCTTATTATACATGGAAGGTTCAACTGATTTTGCTGCTGTTTTTTTTTTTTTTTTGTTCAACAGATTTGTAAATCCAGTTCTGTATGGACTCCACGTTTGTTAGTCTTGACTTTAAGCCTGTTTCACCTCAAGGCTCAGGTTTTAGCAGCCCAGAATCCTGGTGTTTTACTCTCATGCTCTTGTTTCCAGCCAAAGGTAAAAGCCTCTGCTCCAGTCCAAAAGTAAGAAAAGTAGTTTGGCACCAAGTTTTACCTCTGTAACATTTAATGAAACACAAGTACAAGAGTCCTTAAACTTTAGGCTGGGTAAAAAGGCCTGAAGGTGCCCAATACATCTGAAAATGTTTCTCTATTATTGATCCAACACAGCTCTCATGGACGTCACTTCCTGTTCTCTTTCTGCTGCGACACAACTTATTGTTGTCGTTGCCTATGCGTGGTGTTGTGAGTTATCAGGCTGAGCTAAAGCAGGTTGGACAGGAACCACACAGTTGCAAATCACAAGAATAAGGTCGGAGAAAGTCCTAAAGCTGCCACGGTTCCCCTCTCAAAGTAAAGGTTTTAAGGGATCAGAACAGTATTGTTGCTCTCAGGCTACTGCCTGTGTGAAAACTAAGACTTGGAAAGTATTCTAGAAAAACACTAAAGCACTAAAGTGCAGCTGGTTGCTCTCAAACTGGAAGTGTGAGGATGATGTTGACTGTGTTTTTTGGCATCTTGGAAATGGTCTCACACCTTCATACGCTTCCATTTCAGCTCCTCATTGCTCATCAACAGCCGCCTGTCCTGCCTGACCTCTAAAACGCAGCCATTTTAGGGCTGCGAAGCACTAATTTGTTTTTCACAGTATGAGATGTTACAGTGAGCACATCTCATATTAGAAAATAACACATCAAAGTGAGACCCTCAGTGAATCGCTGGAGCCTGGAGACGGAACCAGTGGCCGGGTAAAAGATAAAACAAGAGAAACTGAGCAGAAGTGAAGAATTTATGTGATGTATGCATGTAACAGAATAAAATTGTTTAGACAGTTTCACAGTCCCTGTCAGCTACTTTAAATGAATTAACTAAATGAATTATCCGTATAGCAGTTATTGTTATTGACGTGGTGGATTTTCCTGATCCGTGCATCTTTGTTTCTGCTGAATTAAAAATTGTTGTGCACCTGGTTAAAAATATGGCTCTTTAAATAAGTCTACCAAATATGAGCTTTTCTGTTCCTCGTAATCACAAAATATTCAAACGCATTCTGGCGAGAACTTATTTTGTTGAGAATTTTTACATGTGAAATAAAGATGTTTTGAAAATTAAAACATTGGTGGTACAGCGCCATCTGTTTGTAAGGAATCGAGGGTCATTAAACGCCTGAATCGGTTTTTATATTCCGATATAAGTAACATTGAAAATATAAAACCAGTTTAGTGGAATTTTGTTCTTTAATCCCAAAGTTTTAAATGTGCTCTTCTTTGAAGGTTCCAGGTGTAGGATTTTACTTTGCCTCATAAGTTGTTCCTCAAACCTCTTGACTTCAAACATTGTACAATTTATTTCCCTGATGACAAACTTCAATGTGGGACAGAAAAAAACAAAAAACAAAAAACAAAACATCACAATATATGAACAGGTCAGAAACTTGATCTGGTTTGGAATAAAACTCTGATGAAGTTCAGGTTTATCCACAAATTTAGGCTAAAAGATTTACAAAACCCAAGAATCCAGAAGATCTTTTTTTCAAGTTATTTTATTAGTATTTGTATTTACATAAATATTTCAGGTGTGGTTGTTCTGGTGACTAACAGACATGAACATGGTAATGACATCACTTTTTTTCGGGGGTCTCGCCGGCCTCCAGTTTGGGCGCAGCCTCTTTGGCCTCGCGATGTGCTGGAAAAACTTCCCAGGGTGTGTTCAGATCAAACTTCCTGAACTCCTGCGACAGCTCAAGGGGCTCAGCCACCACACGCTTCACCTCGTCATCATAACGCACCTGTAGAAACAGGACCAGCATTCGCTCAAATCAAAGACTACTGAAGGTAACAGAGACGAGACTTCAGTTAACAGAGAAAAAGTGTAAAAAGTTCATTCTTTTAAGTTTGTTTTGGCCAACAAATCTCCATCCCAACACCGAGTATCAAAGCTCTTCAAGGCTTGGATCTAAATTTAGTGATGACCTGAAAATTTGTGCATTTTCTGAGCAAAAAATGTATCTTCTCTTTAACCACCAGCATTTTCACATCAATCTGAAAGTAATCAGATTCTCAGATTGAGAGAACTCACCTCTACGTATCCAGAGAGGGGGAAGTCCTTCCTGAAGGGATGACCTTCGAACCCGTAGTCTGTAAGGATGCGCCTCAGGTCTGGATGGTTAGCGAAGAACACACCAAACATGTCCCACACCTGAACGCACAAACAAAGACTCAATTCATCTCAACAAAACAGAATTAAAACACACCAACCTCAAGCTGGCCGCGCAGGCTCAAACTCACCTCCCTCTCATACCAGTTGGCAGCAATGTGGACTGGGACTGCCGAGTCCACGGGTGTCAGCTCATCCGTGTAGGTCTTGACACGAATACGAGAGTTATAGCGTAGTGACAGCAGGTTGTAAACGATCTGTAAATGATCAGAAAATAAGAAACAACGAACACCATTAGAAATAAATGCTAGCTGCTCCTTTACATCTTACACAGATTAACCCAGTCTCTACATTAATAATTCAATCTTACAAAAACAGCTAATCTGTATCCCTTTGAGCTGCTACTGTTGCCATGGTAACTGACATCAGCATTGTATTGAGCCAGGAGTTGCACCAAAGAAACCGGCACACATAAAAGCCCAGACAGGAATGTCAATGCTGCAACCACACTGCACCAATTCTCGTCTGACTTCTGAGGACTCCTGAAGGTTCAGTCAGATTGTAGGGGGCTTCTAATAACATATAAAAAACCCAATGAGCCTGTTTCAATGTGTGTGTTTGTGTATGCTTAAGAGAACCTCAAAGCGGTTCTGGCGTGTTGGGATGTCAACAGCAGTCAGATCAATCATGTTCCTGAACTGAGCATTGGTATGGTCCCTCAGGAAGGTCAGAACAGGTACGACTCCATCAGGATGGATCATCACCTCCAGCTCATCGTAGCAGGTCACCTGCAAACCACCAGTTAGTATGGATTCATAAGCTGGCCATCTTACAATGAGTCAATGCCTTGTGAACACCCACAAAGTTGAAATTAACTTCAAAGTGATTAGAGGTTTTCTGATTCAAGAAGAGGGTGAAGAGAACGGACCTGGACCTGCTGGATATATTTTGGCAGCATTTCGGAAACATACTCCCCAAATGCAGCCAGCTGTTTGTGAATGACAGCATCTTTGGGCCTGACAGTGGCTGCAGGAAGGACAGATAAATATATTAGTAAATGTCTATGTGGTCACAATAAATATGAATACAGAAAAGCATTATTACAACGACAACCAAAATAAACATCCCCAAAACCCTGCAGATTATTTAGGTCGCTTTGTGGGTTTGTCATATGTTGACAATATCTAAGTCAGAGAGGCAGAAATAATTACATATGTCAAGGACCACAAACAATCTCAATAATGTGCTCCAAGGAAACCTTAAAGCGGACTTACGTTGAGTGTCAGATGTAGAGCTCTGCAGTCTTTTGTGCTGCTGGAGTACACACGAAGATCTTGCAACTATGAGAACATCGAAAGACCGTTCTTTAAAACCTTGCATAAGATATACGTTTCTGCATAAGGGAATCTACACAACTGATATCTAATAAACATGAATGACGGGGCATGGTACAAACGAAAGATTTTTACTTAAATATGGGCATTTTTTCCATGCATGTTGCTGAAATAACAAACTATTCTCTATCGCTGTGGTATGTTAGCTTTAGCTAGCTCGAAGGTCAAACCCGAGACGTCTGACTGCTGAATACGAAAAAAAAAGAATTCATCGGCAAGCAAGGGCAGTTACATCGAAGCAACTGTAAACAACAAGCATCGCCTGCCCTCCCATTGGAATATTTAGACGTTATACCGTTAATACTCCTTCCAAGACCCCCGCGGACAAACCGCACTAATGAGGCCGCCATCTTTGCGCCGGTGTGGCTCGTCTCCACAAGCAAAACTGTGTGCGCTCTATCGCCACCTGGTGGATGGGAGGATGTACAACATGTACAGTTATAAGCGCAATTACTATGAATACCTATTTATAATTACTACCGGAAATTAGGTCATTATGAAATTAGTCTAGCAGGAATTATTACGTTGGCTGCGGTTTATTATAATTATGTGGATTTTTCCACGTCAGCAAAGGGAAATGTGCTTAAATAAATAAAACTACCATAATAAAAGATCAGTTTTAACAAACTTAATCTGTGTGTAATGTTCATTTTCAGCCAATTTAAAAATTAACTTAACAATCATGCAGCAATCATCAGACAAATATTTTATTTTATACCACAGCATTGTAAACTACAAAGGCACAGTTTTTAAATGAAATAAGGTAAAATAAACAATTCCTGCATTATGCACAATGTACAGTTTTTGATTTAAAAAAAAAGAAATGACAGTAACCAATATCCAAAGAAGAAATTGTTGTCAAAGTTGATTGTTTTAGAGATATTCTCCATTTTCTTTGTTTTTAAACTGATTTTCATATTCAAAATGTTCATCTTTTTAACCTCACAGCTTTCCTTGAAACTTTGATATTTGCCTGTAAAATATTTCTTAAAAATAAATAGGCTCAACATTATAATGACAGGAAATAAATGAAAATCAGAGGTGTGGACCATGTCCCTGGTGTCCACCTTTCCAGCTGCCAACAGATTGTGAATTTGACGGCTGAACCACCGCCATCGCCCTTCTGCCTGTTCAGCTTGACTGCCCACACACCTGCCGGTAATACCTCCTCAGCATCTCCATCTGAGCAGTGCGCACCAGTACGTGTGGTCGAACTGACGCCAGCATCTGACAGGCTTCCTCTGGAGTCCAGCAATGCAGCTGTAGGCAGGAAAGCACCGAAATCAGAAGAGAAACAACATGTGTCACTCGTGTGGTCCCTCTTGAAAACATGTTCTCATTAAGAGTTGAGCATGTGTGTCCTGCTCATCTTTTTACACTGACCCTAATGAGGTACGCAGCAACCAGCGTGGCACTGCGGGATCGTCCAGCCTTGCAGTGGATGTACACACTGTTGCCCTGCTCTCGGTGCTTTAGGGTAAACTCCACACCTTCGTGCAGGTACTCCAAGGTGGGAACGCCAGTAAGGTCTACAGTGTCCAGTCTGACCTGCTCCACCCCTGCTGCCTGCCACTCCTGCAACAGGCCAAATTAGGCAGCTCATTTATTTATATGTTGTCAAATGGTGATTATATCAGTGACTATAAGTATTACAGGTGGACTCACCTCAGCAGAGTTGCAGAAATATTTAGTTTCGTACATCTCATTCATAGTGACAACCCCTCGGACATTTTCCTTCTCCACCAGCTGCAACAAAACAGATCATCTTTGTATTTACTACTGATCAATATTTACTTGAGTCTGAGGAGGTGAATTATGTTCCTGCAACTGTGAAATATTACAAAACCAAAACTTTCTCCTTCCATTTACTTATTAACATCATATTTGTTACAATTTCTCCAGATTTTTAATTATTTCACGCTTTCAATCCTTCTGAAAAGGTTAATAAGTAAATTTCATAATGTCATAGATTCCAAAATTTTACAACCCTGTAAATAAACAAACACATCAATATACAGACAGAGCAGTTTGAGTGTTGTGGAGTGTTTCGCTGCAGAGTCCTTGAAATGCTGAGAGGAAAGATCGAAAAACGCTGACCTTTCTGCGCCCGGTTCAATATTTAATGTCATCTGCTCATTAAATTCAGACACAAACCAAAAGTGGAAACCTGAAGTAGCTCAAACCTGATCTGTCAAACAGCTTTACTGGTTGAACAAGTCAGGACAATTATTTTCAGTTAAAAAAGTAACCTGTTCTTTTTTAACTGTTCACACAATGTAAATTCTGAGTTTCCTCAAAAACTTTCACCTCCAGCTGAAAGAATAGTCTCCAGTGTCAGATAAACCAGACTTCACCAAGAGGCAAATGTGCAATAATCGAGGATGAAATTTAAATGTAATGCCACGGCATTCTAGTGTTTTATATACCTGTAGAGGAACAGAATACCAGATCCTCCAAGCTTAAATGACATTTGCTGTCGATCACAAATATTCTGGACAAATTCTTTATGGTCACAGAAAACTGATGCTTCCTAAACAGAATGACTTTGACAAAGTTGTTAGACACTGGTCGCAAACACATGTGAAACAACGACAGATAAACTGAATAAATATTTAAGAAGATCTGTCTAAATTCACATAATCGCAGCCAGTTGTTAAGAATTAGCCGCGGATGCTAACGTCTGACCTGTCTGGTCATGGATCGGAACGGCAGCGCTCCGAGGATGACAGTCTCGTCCACCCGGTCGAACCATCGTCTCAACGACACTTTCTCCATCACTACATTGTAGGCTAAGGTCGGGTAGAAGAGCAGCCTTGCTAGCGCTCCCGACATGACTCCACCGACACTAAAATGGCTTTAAAAACACTTAGAAAACTTTGTTGCACCAAATCTTCGCTCAGACCAACCTGTCACCGCTAAACGTGTTCAGCGGCGATGGCCGGGATCCACTTCCGGAAGCAATATCAACACTTCCGGTGAGACCATTTCAGTCTAAAATCCGCGACAGGTAAACTCTTATACCATATAAAGGTACATTAATATCAGCGTAACAATATTGTTATTAAAATTGGCAGTAGCAATATATTTCATTAGATGAATTCAAAGAACAGATGCTTTAGGACTCAGGTTGCAGTGGCACCTTTCCCAGAAATTATATTCACCTGTATCATTTAGGTATATTTCGATATATCCAAGGAATCAATTCCATGTAAACAAGTGTCAAATGAACAATGCATTTAGAACTGGTCTGTCCACATTTTTGCATGATAGGTAAGAGGATTATTAATATCTTGAATTTAGTAGTGGGATACTCATACTGTCAATATTTGACTCTCCTGCTCTAACCCGAAAAATCAGTTTTTCTGTTAAGTGAGGAAAAACATGTTACAAACTTGTGCCGAAACTCAAACCAATCAAGACAAAAATAACACAGTGAATCCTCAATAACAAACATTTTACAGTGGAAAATAAAAATTTATTGCCTTTTGGGAAAAAAAAATTCAAAGTCAGACATGACAGTGTTCTGACCTGTGATTTATCTAGATTAAAACTGTTATCGAGCGTCCAGATGACGCCCTGCAACAGTTCAGCATGTTTAAAACGGACAACTTTCAGAAACTGTGCAGAATCTATAGAAAATAGATACAAAAATATATACATAAATACATAACACATTCTGATGGAATAGTTTGCTTAAAATAACAATGCGCTGATTTTATAAACAAAGTGCAAAGTATCTAAAATATAGTTGGGCTGTGTCCTCAGATTGCATAAATTCAGAAATGTTTTTCTCTCTAAATGTGCAGTGAATTATACAATTTCTGTCACATCTCTATCAATCTTGGAGCACTACAGTAGTGTTAGTTCAAATATGTAGATGGTGCCAAAAACCCTTCAATGTGATAATATCACACTGAGGAATGCAACAGGATCCTTTTTCATCAGCCAAAAAACACTCAATATATTAAACCTTCATTTCCATATAAAAGCAGTTTGCAGTGAAAGGTAGTGAGGCGGTGACTTTGTTGAAAGGACGCCAACAGCTTGTGACCATCAGAAGTTGGTGATGGTTGAGTTCAGGACGCCGTGCTGGTTCTTGGTGTTGGAGGCCTTGGAAAGGTCTCGCTGTAGAGGAGGACAACACCATCATTATAATTTATTCTTGACATAGGAACTGTGCAAAAGGGGGGTTCTGTCTCTTTTGCATTCATGTTGCACGCTTATCTAGTCTGAGAAAAGATAAGAGTTTGCTGTTGCTATTTGATGTAGCAGTTTAAATCATCCTGCCGTGAATTCGTTACAAAGGCTTGAAGTTAATTAATTACAATTCGAGAGTAATAGTTGAGCAGCAATTAAGAAATGATGGAGCAAAGCAGTGGAGGATGAGAGCATTAGTGCTTCATTCAGATTAATTTGTTTAAAGATAAGTTATTTCTGTAGAGTATAAATGCCAAACTGGTCACCCTGGTCAACCATTGGCCAATGAGCTGATTTTGGCTCGGATGCCCACTATCTGATGTGTTAAGGCTACACTGGTGTGTTAATGTCATTTCTGCAGGTGATTAAAACACATGCAACCAACACAGAAAATTAAAGCATTAGTCAGAACTTCCACAAGAAAAATTCAACCTGAGCACAGACCTTGACTGAACAGATTCAGTGTTGACCAGGTCCCTCTAAGATATAAATTAATCCTAATTAGATATTAGGATATCTAGTTTGATTGAATTGGTTGCTGCACTTAAAGATCCCATGACAGGCTGCTTTTTGGAGGCCCATAAACCAGCCCCCCAATGATAGTGGGTGTTTTTCATGACATAGGACCTTTAAATGAATTGTTTTTTTTATTTTAAAAAAGCACAGAAGAAAAGAAACAAAAATGCAAGTTACCACAAATTCTGAATATGTGCTGGCAACAGAGTTTATGCTGTACTGGCTAGGGCAGGCCAGGGGAGTCCCCTTTGGTTGCACCTCATTTTCCTTGTTACAGCCTTTTGATGGTGGGTGAGGTGGTTTAGCGCCACCAGGCGTTCGTGCGGCAGAAACCTAAAAAGACAAGTTGTCAGGATCTGTGCAGTTTTGTACAAAAACCATGTCACAAATAATTCCCAAAAGATTCCAGATTTATGTTAAGGTCAGTCTTTGGGGAACAGTGTTTTTTCTGCACATCTGTGTGAAAATTCACCTGCTCCAATAGAAGGTCATTATCACTGTTCATAATCAAATGAAACTTGTTCATCCATTTCACGGCTAGGTCAGCTGGTGTTAGACTCAAACCCAAATCTACACAAGTCTTCCGTTAGCCGGACAATAAAACGAACCTTGTTCGCTGAGAGAGGTAAACGAGGCACAGGCGAACGACAGACTGTCCCACCAAAGGCACATCGCATGGTGCTGTTGGGCGTGGCGCTAGAACTGCTGGATGTCGCATTAAACTGATTAAAATAAGACAGGAGGTTAGAACAAAGGACAGGCAGGGGCTGGATGTGTACGTCTCAGAACCACACGCTCAAACAGAGACAGGTTTGACACCTTTCTGGATTTATTTGGTGTGGGGGTGCCCAGGAATCTGCGCTTGGTAGGGGTTCGTATGATGGTGCCATACAGCATATCCTCCTCGGTCTGTTTGCTCTTTTTCAGATGCTGTTTGGTTGAAAGAGAGAAAAGTTTAGGCATTGTCCTGTAGAAAGGATGAACCTCCAACACAAAGATGAAGGCCTTACCCGTTCTTGCTTCTCCCTCTCCTTCTCTATTTGATACAGCTCCCACTGCTCTTCCACATACTGCAGAAACTTCTGCCCATTCACCAAAAACTCTCGACCATGTTCACCTTCCCATGCTTCAATCTCCGATTTCAACTTCTTCTCAAGCTTTAAATCGAAGAAATGATGATTACAAGAAAAAAACAACAATTGGTTGCGAGAAAAATAATATGACATCCTTTGTGTTTCACCTTGGGGAGATGTTTCTGCAGCTCAGATCTTTGTTTCTCCTCTTTGAGGAGATTACCTCCTCTGTTTGTAAATCGTGTTGGATCAGTTGCTTTTTTCTGTGAATGAAAACAATAAAGGCACACGTTTATGGTCTGAAATTATTTTGGTTTTTTTAACCACCTTATACAAGTAAACCCATAATTGGAATTTGGAATTGTTCAAATCTGGATAACTCACAGGATAAAGACAGCCTTGTTAAAATATCTAGACTCACCTCGAGCTCCTGGAAGTGTCTCCAGTTTTCCTCCCACTGGTGAACTCCATCAAAAAGTTCTTTGTGGTCTTCATAATGCTGCTTCATCCTTTGAATCTCAGCATCATGCTGACTCAGCAACTCTTCTGTAAAATCCTCTAAAATGCAGAGGCAGAGTCTAAGCACACTCCCAAACCCTCCAGCTCTGACTGGGTCCAAAATGTAATCAAAGAGAAACTCACCACTAAAGTATGGTGTGAACGCCTGCCTCTGTTCTGTGCTGAAGAAGCACTTCTCCCAAAGCACAGCAATCTCAGAGCGAATGGCATCAGTGACGTTGTGGATGTTGAGAAGTTTAAGCTCTTCCAGACGCTGAACTTCTGAGCGTAACTAAAAAAAACAAACAGAATAAATAGCCATAATAACAGCTAAATTAAATACATGACATAGAAATAGCTGATTCTGGCTAAAGAGTATCCATGTCCTTATGGCATCTAAAGTTGATTTTAATAAATGAGCATCATCACACATTACAGAGATAAAAACTAAACTCAAACATGAAAAATGTTTAAAAGCTCACCGCTTCCAGGTTCCTCTTCTTAGATGACACCATATGTTCATTGAAGGCTTCCCTCTCCTCCTGTGGGACCTGCAGCCTGTCCCACAGCTGCTGGATCTTCTCTCTGTGATTCTCACACGTCGCCTCATTCTCGGCCTTACGTTCCTCCAGCTGCAGGATCAGAAGAACATCATATTTTTGTGCAGCTGCTTCTGCAGGGATTCTACATTCAGGTTCAGACTTTTTCAATTGGCATTTCGAGCTGGATCACACAGACATTCGGTCAGACTTACCTGGCAGATGAGCAGCTTTAGAGATGTAATATTTTCTCTGGAAAGGCAAAATGAATCTTCATCCTCACATAAAACATCCTTTTCAATGCTGGTCTCTGGGATGTGGTCCAGCTCTTCCATGTACAATATAATCTGCTTTTTCAGGGCCTTGAACTCAGCATGCCGCCTCGCCTGTAGACACAAAAGTGACTAGTCTAAGAAGCTTAAGATAAAATTAAGAAAACAAAGCATTGATCCTCTACCTTCTCTTCATTCTGGTTCTGAATGTGCTGCTGGAAGCTCTCCAGCTGCTCCACTGAGGGGACAGAGTCTGCAGCAATTCCATAAGGCATGGAGCAGAGGATGTCGCACAGATCCTGATCCTGCTCCAGCAGAATCTTCAGCTGCTGCATTCGATTAGCCTTCTCCTTAGTCAGAACCTCCACCTCAGTGCGCATGTTCTTCTCCTGCTGGAGCATGCTGATGCCTTTTTCCTCCTGAAATAACAAGATCACATTTACAAATCACTTTAGTCAGCAACAGTTAAAGAAAGGTGACTGTGCTGAAGAGGAGAACATTGAATTATCTTCATTGCTCTAACCTCAAAAGTAGGAAGCTGAAGTTCCAAGCAGAGTGTCTCCATTTCTGCCCTACATGCTTGAATGCTGGTTATGAGCCTTTTTCTCATTGATTCTTCCTCTTGGATCATCATGTCCAGCAGGCCCTGGCGCATAAAGACAAGGGAGTGATGAGAATAAAAACCTGTGTAGGATCGGGCAGATCATGGCTTAGGGCCACAACTAAACCAGCAATCCTCCGTTCACAAGACCAATTTCTTTCCTCTGACCCAGCAGTAAAGTTCTGCCCACCACTCCCGCACATGGCTTGTGTGTATGTGTGTGTGTGTTCACTACTGGAGTGTAAAGGATCAGTTAAAGGTAGACATCAACTTCACTACCACTAATTTGCATTTGTAAATATTTTAGTTTCTTGTACATTGAATTCTCTCTAATCTACCGTAATCTAATTATCTCTTGGTGATCTCTTGTGTTGCACTGTTTATGCGTGTTGAAGAGCATTAAAACACATAAAATATCGTTTAACTTTGTTCACCAATGATCTCATGGATTTTTCCACTGGTCGTTACTGATGCTGACGATAAGTGTGAAGCTGCCCCCCATCCACCCCCATCGAAACCTATCAGAAAGCATCTCGTTTAGAGACTCCATGCGTTCATCTGTGTCTCACCTTCACATGGTTCTTTACTACATTTGTTCTCTGTAGTCTCTGATCCTCAGGAATTCCGATTTCTTCCCATATCTCCTTCAGATGGTACAGCGCTTTATTCAAGCAGGTCACCGCCTCCGCTGCAAGCACCTCGCTACGGTGTCCAAAGAATCAATAGAATCGGTTTCAGTAAACTCAAAGGCCTGATAGCATAGCTGGTAATATTTTAAACCAGTAACGAACAATGGACATATTCTAACTGCGCTAAACCACGAACATGGCAGCTGCCGTTACGGGGCTTCGCTTGATCACAAGTAGTTCGAGTTAGCTAGTTATTTACATGGCCGTGGAGTAACTCCACACATTAGGTAAATCATACTATGGCGAATGTTCTTACCTCTTTCTCATTGTTAAGCTCCAAACTCGGACGCAATTTTATTTTTTCGTAGCAAGAAAATAAACGCCAAAATCTATGCGAAACAGTGTCTCGTCTCTATCAGCCGTGAGTCTGGTCCGTTTGGATAGTTCAAAATACGCGTCTGGTGACGTCAGGCGCGCTGATTGGCCCGTCTTCAGAGTGCCCTTGTTCTGTAAGCTAGGGCCGGCCGTTAGGAGCGTCCTCAAGGGAACAGTTGCAGAATCCGCCCCTCCAGCAACAATCATGATCAAAGAAAACGCACCACTATGGCTGTTGGAGGTCGGTAACTTGTTTCAACGAAAAGTGTCGTTTTTGTCCCCTCTATAACCAAGGATCCAGCTATTCAACTTAAAATGAAATTAAAATTAAAATGGAAGAAAACTCCAACATGCACATGATAAAAAAATGTTTATTTACTTTGTACATTCTTGTGGCGCCTTTTAGTATTGGACACTGTTAATCTTTGATGCAGGCAAACTAGGCTGGAGAAGACAAAGTAGCAATGAAAAATGCAATTGGAATGTCAAACACGGTTCTCAAGCAAAGCCTCCATCATTCTGGAACTGTTTGTAATTGCAGTTGTAACCACAATGAATCTATACCCTGGAAAATAAAGGATTAAAAAAGTGGATTAATAAAAGGATTTCAAACTAATGCCTAAAGTATTGTGTGAATGAAAGAAAAGCCGATTCTTGAATTTACCTTTCTCCTTGCCAAGGAAACGCAGGGCTGAAATCTCAGAGAAGGTGCAGCCACCAAGGAACATGACAAAGATAATACGCTGAGCATCACTCTTTGGACTCAACTCGGGGTTGTTGCTGACTAAAGAAAGAAAAAGACCTCAACATTCATTGCGCCGAGACATCTAGGAGCAAATATTACATTTGGATGTGCGGTCGGTTCAACCTGTAACAGTAAATTCAGGGCTGTTTATTAGCCTTGTGACTTCTTCAAGCCCTGTCCAACTGTCCCTCTCCAGCACCTGCACATGACCGCAAGAGGAAATAATAGCAAACATGGAGATCAGGCAAGTGGAATCCACTTCACGGGTCTTCTCACCTGCTCGATTATCTTGCAGCTCAGAGCGTTGTAGGCGCCACTGAAGATGTAAGCCATGTCTTTTGGGACGCGCAGGTCATAGTCCTTATCTGACTTTGGCACCTTTACACAAGATATGATGACATGAGACACCCTCCAATTTTAGCACTTTGATCTCAAGTGAAATCCTGAACTATACAAACCAGATTGAGTTTTCTACTTAGAGCCCTGAAATGACTTTTCTTGGTCAGAGAAGAGAAGGCATCGGTCAGCTTTCCTGAAAATCCGACAGTAAAGAAAATATAAAAACAAGCGCGACATTTATGTGCGAAAGAAAAAAAAACAGAAAAAAGAAATATAAACATCGGATATGTGATCAACACTCCTACAAAAGCTCTGCTCCATCACCTGCCGTTTTGTCATTGACCAGTTTGCCCACTTTGCTCTCCATCACAGTCAGCGTTTCGCCTGGTTGCTGCTCCACCAGCAGCCCCAGTTGTCTGAGGTTGGCAAACGTGAACAGGTGATCTGTGCCGTAACTCTGAGGAGGCCAACCAGATACAACATTACACTCGTGACAGGTGAAAACCTTTGACGGCACATCTAATAATAACATCTAGGAAAACAACTTCACCTGTAAAAACTGTGTTTTTAACGAGCGGTAATCTTTTGAAAGGAGCCCTGTGGAAGGGAAACATGTTAGTTCATGCATTTTTAATGCATTTAACATTTAAACAAAGCAAGCTCACCATTTTCAGTCATGGACAGAAGACAAAGGAGCCTCATACTTTCTGTTATGGAGGCCTTTTGAAAAAGAAAAGGGTCTTTTTAAAAAAAAAAAAAAAAATATTCCTGAAGTTTCTGACATCCAATCAGTATTTTGGATTCTGGACACTGATAATCAAACGCACCTGTCTTATGATGTGCTCCTCTATGAAGGAAATACATTCACGAATATCAAACCCTTCAAGTAAAGCTGCAACAGGGAAAAATAAGATCAGAGTCACAGTCACGGTCACAGTCAGCGTCAACATAGAGATACGACGACTCCTACAGTGCTCGATCCTCAGGAGCTCCTGAAAGTCCTGACTCGTTTTCGTCTTCATTATGGACTCGCTGGCACTGATGTCTGAAAAAGACACCGGACAGTGAGAAACGCACGTCTGACCACAATTCCTAAGTGAAGAGCAGCAAAACTCACGCATGCTGAGCAGCCGGTGCTCCTGTTTTAAGCTTTTGAGTTCTTCGGATACAAACGCCTTCATTTGCTTGATGTCCATCCCCTGACGCTTCTGCGGGGGGGGGGAATCACAGCTTTAAGCATCACAACTGTTAGTCACCTCAGCAACAATGACTGACAAAATCCTCACATCATACGCGGTCTGCAGATTCCTGGCTTTCTGACTGAGATAGCCAAAGACGTTGGAGAAATGCTCGTTTCTGATTTGATTGAAGACCTGAATGAGAGTTGAACGTGAACGTCACGTCGGACTGATCTGGAGCCATTGTTGGCGATGACCCACCTTATCCTGAGAGTTCAGCATGACTTTGGTGCTGCGGTCAGATGAGGTAACATCAGGGCCAAACTCCACACAGCCTGCAGAAGGGGACACAATGATCACACGTCACAGGATCAACAGGTGACCAACATAAA
The DNA here is from genome assembly GCF_901000725.2 of Takifugu rubripes. Taxonomy (NCBI): domain Eukaryota; kingdom Metazoa; phylum Chordata; class Actinopteri; order Tetraodontiformes; family Tetraodontidae; genus Takifugu; species Takifugu rubripes. The sequence continues at coordinate 11,881,698 of NC_042297.1, read as the reverse complement.
CCAGCTGCAGGGTCGTAGCGATCAGTTGTGACTTTCAGGAAAGGGATAAGACTGGAAAAGTTCAAAAATGACTTAAACTTGAGGGTTAAAGTTAATCTACTTGAGATTTATTCATACTCACCACATTTGATCCGGAATATGTCATCTACAAGTCCTTCATAAACCACTTGTGAGCACAGGGGAGTGACGAAGTCCACATCTGTGAAGACACATTTAAGAGAATAAAGTGTGGCACTGCGCGTGGAAGAAGCCTGGGCTGCGTCTCACCTCTGTCAATGAGAAAAACCTTTCCGATTTTAGCCTGTTGATTCTTCGTCTGCCCCCGTTCACCCTGCTCTCTCCAACACTTCTCAACCATCTGAACAAAATTAAATGCAGTTCAAGTCAAAAAATCGCTTTGGTGGGTTGTATTAAATTCAGATTCTCCAAACAGATGAATGTGGGGAACCTTGGAAATTCGTCCAATCCCATAAACATTGGAAAAGGGACCATAGAGGGATTGAAGGAGGCACAGAGAGTTGCTGACTGTCCTCACCCACCGCTGGTCCCCCGCCTGTGTGATGGACCATTAAAGATCATTTGATTTAATACAGTGTTTCAAATTGTTGAAATATTAAAATAGCTTTGTTTGAATTTCTTCAGCCCACATTAGCAAACATTTACATAAATATAATCTCGGAGCAGGAAAGCAAAAGAAATATTTTTCATCAAAGAAAATTAATCTTAATCAGGCTTTACCAAAAAAATGTGGTAATTTATTAGTTGGAATCTTAAAAGCAAATTTCTATCCAAGATGTAATTTTATCTTCTTTTTTTTTTATCAAAATGCAACAAAATAAAGAAAAATAACCCCAAATCAAAGATTGATGGGCCTAGTTGACATTAAATGCTTTTTTGAAAAGAAACACATCAAATGTGAACACAAGTGCGAAGTGTTGGGTAGCACCATGATTTGCAGCCTACCAGGAAGCTGTCTCGGAAGAATTCTGGTAGCTCTAAACTGATGATGTCATCATCCAGGGGGAGAAGGTAGAACTCCCATTCATAGGTGGTCACTTCTGTTCATAAGATCAAATATCAATAAGAATTACTGACTAAAATCAATTATATTAAAAGGTCATAAAAAAGAATTTACCTTCAAAGAGTCCCTGCTCCTCCAGCACTGCGTCACAGGCATAGAACTGGACCAGACAAGGAGCCAGCAGAGAATTATCAGCATGATGCAAAATAAATCGAACTTTGTAACAAGACAGGAAGTACCTTCTGAGGGGTAAAGATGATGTTATACCGTCGAGACCTTCCGGCTGCCTTGTCTGCATTCGCCACATCTGGAACAAGGAAAACCATATACACATCAAACAGCACATCCAGTTTTCAGAAGAGAAGAAGTTGTGCTCTTAAAACTGCTTAAACCACTCAGAAATGCCTTTTTATTTTTGTTTTACTCGATGAAGAATTTATTTCTATTCATTTTGTCCAGTAGTTTTTAACATGTACTTTGTGTTCTTGCATCTTCTGTCATACTCAATTCACTTTAGCATTAAAACATCCAAATCCAACATTAAAAAAATATATGGATTGTTTCTTTTTTGGAGAATATGATCTAAACAACAAAAGAATTATAAAAAAAAATGTGTATCTTTAAAAGCACATTGCTTCTGAAATGCTGTTTAACAGATATCTTTCTTCAAGCATCGGGAGACTGGTGGTTAGTTGGCCTGAGGGTATGATCAGAGTTTAGTCTTTCGAAAAGATTCCTTGTTATAAAAAAAATATTGGAATACTGAGCATTTATTAACACCATTTACCACAAATCCACTTCACAGTTTGTATTCTCGGGCGGATCAAAAAGCAGAGCCTACAAAAGAAAGAAATGCCAGACATGTCAAATCAGCCTGTGTCTGTTTAGAATAGCAGCTTGAAAGTTGAAGGACTCACTGATCTGAGGTGCTGATAATTGGTTTATATTCTACTTTGAAGAGTTTGTCGACTTCATGTTGCTGCAAAACGGACAGAAAAGAATTTACTTAAAATGATTTCCAACTGTCAAGTGACACAGCAGCTGATGAAGTTCACCTTTAGCGTTGACACATTAGCAATACGATCCAGGGGGCTCATTAAGTCTGGCTCGATGAAAAGGTCCTTTTTCCCCGGAATCTGAGTGAGAAAGACGAAGAGGGAATGCAGGATGTTAAAGGCTCTACCAACCATGATCAATAAGCTTTCTGTCACATGACAGCTTGGTCTGTTATTAACACTTCATTTCACAGTTGTACACAGTGTTGTCAGATAACACTGATATTTTTTTTTACCACTCTTCTCATCACTAGATGTATGTTCTAAAAAAGACATATAGAACAAAACATATAGATGCCTAAATGTGTTTTATTGTTTTTATACATTAATATTTGTATATGGTCAATGTGGTGATGGTGACATTGATTCATAACATTCCTTTACAAATCACTTGTTTCTCCCAGAATGAAAACAAACAAACAGAAACAGAAAACCTTACTTTTCTTAACTGGTCAATGAGATGATCTTTGGCCAGGCTCTTCAGATAAGAGAAGTCAGGCAGCTCCGGCGAATCTTTCCTGGCACTGTGAGCCATACTGGGGCACCACGGAGCCAACAATCACTCATCTATTGTGCAAAGAAAATACACAACGTTAGTGCCCCAGAAAGACTCTAGAAAAGCTAAATTTCGGAACATCGGAAACAGAACAATTCTGTCAATGTTTAACCATCAGCTAGGTTAGCTTGTTTGCTAAAAATACTTCCATTCGGGAAGCACGATTTCGACAAGCGTTTATAGTCGTTGACAGATTAACCAAAACAACTCAAGAATTATATGTAATAATAATAATTCTAAGGTAAGGACAATGTACATGCTAATACCATTTGAAAAAGTAGTAACCAACATTACCTGCTTCCGTACCTAAATCGGCGGAACAAATAGAAGTCGAGTTGTTTCTTCCGGACATAAAAGGTGGCGGACTGCTACAGTCTCATCTTGACGCTTCTCTCGCGTTAGGGCGAGTGTAAATAGTTATCGTTTTTCCACTACTTTTTGTTCTTAGTTCAATAATGAATTCAGAAGCAGTTTTGTTGTTAGAGACCGTTCATTTTGCCGCAGAGAAACACCGTAACCAACGACGTAAAGACACAGAACAGACGCCGTACATTAACCACCCTATCGGTACGAATGTCTTGACTTTCTTGTGACGCCTTCAGGAGCGTTACGCAAATCAGATAACTAGTGAGAAACTAGAATGAAAAGAAAGTTAGAAATAAAATGTTTTTTATATAAATTAACATATGTAACAACCTATGAGACAGGAGGGACTATAAAATAAATTACATTTCATCAATTTTATATAGATATGGACATATAAGGCGCTTGCTCATGTTCTTTTAATAATTAGCGTTGTGTGTAGCAACAAACCCGGTTACGTTTTGTTATCTATATATTTAAGATTATTAAATAGGACATAAAACTATTACAGATTCATATAGAACTCTTAAAAGCTTGTTACAGAATTTCAAAGACTACTACAGCAGTTGAAATTGCCAACGTAATGTTCCACAGGAATACAGTACTGGGAGAAGCAAGTGTGTCCTGAATTGTTCTGAAATTATGATCCTGATAGATCTCTGATGCTCTCTGCCCTATGTGTACACTTTTAAGGAGTAGCCAGAATCCTCAGCCATGAAGGTGGCGTGATGGACGTTGAGGTTTTGCAGGTATGCCACAAGTGTTACTGTACAATGCTGTTTTGAGGTAGGGATTTAGAATTGAGGCTGCATGTTGTCTTGTGTCAAAGGCTGCTCTTCTTCATGACACCGTTGAGGATACGGACACTTCCATAGCAGAAATCCAAGCAACATTTGGACCCGTCGTGGCCCGTATTGTTCAGGAGGTGACAGATGACAAAAGCCTGCCCAAGCAGGAACGGAAGCGTCAACAGGTGGAACATGCACCACACTGCAGCCCCCAGGCCAAATTGGTGAAGATGGCTGACAAACTGTACAACCTCAGGGACCTGAACCGCTGCACACCCGTCGGTTAGAATTTCACTTCTGTTATTATTTTCCCCTTGATTTTCTACTGTTGACATATTTTATACCAGGGTGGCAGCCATTATGTTTTCACTTGATGTTTGAGGTACCGTTGTTCGGTCTCTTTGTTTTCAGGTTGGACGGCTGAGCGGGTTCAAGAATATTTTTTGTGGGCTTGTGAGGTTGTGAAAGGCCTGAGAGGAACTAACTCAGTTCTGGAGGAGAAGCTGGATGAACTTTTCAAACAAAGAGGAGTCCAGCTCTGACTGCAGGGCCACACTCAGCACACAAAATATACATCTTCTTTGTAAATTATACAAATAAAATGATATTTTATTTATTGGTGTTTATTAAATATTTATTTGTTTGTGTCATGGATTTATAGTTAACCTGGAGAAGAATGGGGATTGGGAGTTAATACTCTCTCTCCTATTAATCATAGATAGATGACCAGATTCCAGTATAATTCATCAGAATTTTTTTGTTTTTTTAGTCTGAAAATATATCCAGTAATTCAGCAACAGCTCAGTAAAGCACAGAATTAGACAAAATACACAAGAATAAACTAAAATTTAAAAAAACTTGGAAACAAATACATTAAAAAAAAATCTTAAAACGTAAAAGTAAAATTAATGGTATGGCAACAGGAAACAGCGCAATTGAACCTGCGTTTAAAACAGCGACCACTAGAGGGCGATAATATGCAGAAACCATTTTACAACAGTCTTTTTCGTCATACAACAAAAGTATTTACTTGGGAAATTCTCTATTCCAAACAATAACCATTATAACATCATTATGATTACAATGATGGCACGGCATAACACATTTTTGAGTAATTCGCTCTTTGAGGAAGAGGTTTCTGCCGGAACATATCTACTTCCTGTCCACCGTCTAAACTTCCGCTTGGCTAAAGCCACATTTAGCATTTCGTTTTGTGCGGAGTTGTATATATTTTTTGTTGTAGTTCAACTGTTATCGTCGACCAGACAGCCATGTCTAGTCGAGAAACCCTCAGCATGAATCTGCCCCCGATCCAATCCACGGCCGGAGCCGTGCCGGTCCGAAACGAGAAAGGTGAGGCATAAAGAGTTGGTAAACGACTAGCCGCGTGCTAAATAAATCGGTTAATGTAACGTAACCGTATTAAATGTCTTGATTAAGATACTAAACAAAGTTTAAAAAAACAAACAAAAAACTATAACGTTGATGTAAATAAATCCCCACAGACAGTCACTGTATAATTTGGACTCTGTTTCAAGCGAGATGCTAATTATCTTGTAGGAATCGTTGGAGGTCCAATGAATTTCCCACCTAAAGAATCAATATAACTATTGGTCATTAAAGTTGCTCATATCTGTAACACTATGTTCAGCATATACATATGCAAAAATAATAGCTTAGTCTATGGACGAATATGCTGCTGATGCCCCACAATACATATAATAATCTATACATTATATAATAAGCAGGTCATTTCCACACATATTGTGACTTACATTCATAGTATAGTATATATTGTACATAAGCAGTATTATTACAAAGTTACATAACCCCCTCTTTCTATTTTGCTAGCAGACAAACCCTGGCTGTCACATAATCTCCTCACCAAATTTGACCAATCCCCCCCAGTCTGCATATTTATTAGAGGTCCTAACATCTCTGCACTTTCTAGGTGAGCTGTCCATGGAGAAGGTGAAAGTGAAGAGGTATGTGTCAGGTAAACGGCCAGACTATGCACCCATGCAGTCATCGGACGAGGAGGAGGAGGACTTCCAATTTATCAAGAAGGGAAAGGAAATTGAGCCTGAGGTGGAGCAGGAGGAAGATGATGTCTCTGACCCTCGTCTCAGACGTCTTCTCAATCGAGTCTCTGAGGATGTGGAAGAGAGGTACCCGCTGGCTCTGAGGATTTGATTCACTTATTGTGGTGCTGAAATCTGCATTCAAATCAATGCTGCTTCTGCTTCCTGTCCTCACCAGGCTTGCAAGACACCGTCAGATTTCAGAACCTGAGGTTGTAGCAGAGAGCAGTGAGGACTCTGATGAAGGCACTTGGCACCCAGAGCGGGAGGAGAGCAGTGAAGAAGAAGAAGAAGAAGAGGAGGAGGAGGAGGAGGAGGAGGAAGAAGAAGAAGAAGAGGAGGAAGTGGACGATGAGGTTCTAATGTTTTTTGCATTTAATTTTATTGAGCATCCTGAACACAGAATTTGTGTTGCTTTAGGTGGGTTTAGGAACCGTTTTATGTGGAGCATTGTTTGTGCTGTGCAGGAAATTGAGAGGAGGCGAGCAATGATGAGGCAGCGTGCTGTTGAACGGAAGAATGAGGAGATGGAGGTGATGGAGGTGGAGGAGGAGGGGAAGTCTGGTGACGAGTCTGAGTCCGAGTCCGAATATGAAGAATTCACTGACAGCGAGGACGAAGCAGAACCACGACTCAAACCTGTCTTCATCCGCAAGTAAAACACCACAACGCAGTGCCTGATGAACACTCTTGTAGTGGAAACGTGTCCCCTAAAGCTTCTGATTTTGTCAAATTTCCTCTTTTCTGAATGACAGAAAAGACAGAATCACTGTGGCAGAGCGTGAAGCTGAGGAGCAGAAGCAACGAGAGCTGGAGGCCGAGGCTAAGAGGCAGGCTGAGGAACGCCGGCGATACACACTCAAGATAGTGGAGGAGGAGGCAAAGAAAGAATTTGAGGAGAATCGAAGGACATTGGCAGCTCTGGAGGCTTTGGATACCGATGGAGAGAATGAAGAGGAAGAGTACGAAGGCTGGAAAGTCAGAGAGTTGAAGCGTATTAAGAGAGACAGAGAAGCCAGAGAACTGTGAGTAGAGGGGTGTGATTTTCATTAATTAAAACATAAAACACATTAACATGGTACTAAGAAGGCTAATGTGGTGTCCACCCAGGATGGAGAGAGAGAAGACTGAAATTGAGAAATTCCACAACATGACAGACGAAGAACGTCGGGCTGAGCTGCGCAACAATGGCAAAGTTATCACCAATAAAGGCACCAAAGGAAAATACAAGTTCCTCCAAAAGTATTACCACAGAGGGGCCTTCTTCCTGGTGAGTCGCACCGCCAGCTGGACCACAGCAAGCTCCATTTGGATCAAACGACAATAAGACCTCACGCAAAGTTTAAATGAAACAGGCAGAAATGTTTCACAGTACTGTCATTCAAATGTTGTGACACCTAACACATTTAAATGTGTTGAGTCTCTTAAAAAAAAACACACATTTTTAATATAATCATTTAAAATTCTTAAGTACTGTAAGTCTGGCTTATTGTCCCACTCACCCCCAGAGATTGGAATAGAGATAAGATGGATCATTGACAAGATTCTAATCCTAGATTTTACAAATTTGAATGTCATCAAGGTTTTGAATATTCTTGCTGTTAGAGGGTGAATCTTGTCAGATAGAAGTTCTCTTAACTGTAAATTTCATCTGCTGCAGAATGAAGAGGAGGACGTCTTCAAGAGAGATTTCAGCGCACCGACTCTGGAGGATCACTTCAACAAAACCATCTTGCCCAAAGTTATGCAGGTTAGCCTTGTCACGGCACCGGAGGCACAAGCTTTGAACATGACCTTAAACTCTAGGTCATATTCTGCAATTCTATTATTTTATATGCCATCATCACCTCTCACCTTTACCCCCTCCCCACCTGTCGCCAGGTCAAAAACTTTGGTCGGTCTGGGCGTACCAAGTACACTCACCTGGTGGACCAGGACACCACATCGTTTGACTCTGCCTGGGCCCAGGAGAGCGCCCAGAACAGCAAGTTCTTTAAGCAGAAGGCAGCAGGCGTGAGAGATGTGTTTGATCGGCCCACAGTAAAGAAGAGGAAGACTTAAAACTCTAAACATACTGCATCAGTCTCAGCTGCAGCTTCAGACTGCTTCATCTGATGATCTTGGACTGACTCCACCTAAAGCTACTGGGAGGCACTTCTCCCAAGTTAGAAATGTCAGGTGGATATTTGTCACAAGTTTAAATGGATATTTCTGTTTTAAAAGGTAAGATTTTGCTTAAGGGGCATTTCTACTATCGGATTTTTTTTTTCTTAGTGATATATTGTGGACTACTGCATTTGGACACCAACTGCTCCTTCAGTTTTATACCTGTTGCATTGTAAATCTGTGTACATTTGTTCAGAATGATGAACTTTACTCTTCCCACACGGTCTTTCGTTGTATATTGAGAACAATTCACATTGGAACTTCAACTGTCTGAATAAAAATTGTATTTTCAATTTTTCAGAGGAAGAAATTCAGAGAAACATTCGTTACAAAATTTAATTTAACAATGGGCACAAAAGTAGGCATGTCAACTTAAAATGAATTGATCTTCAGGGTCCAGTCCAGGATTGTTGTCTGGATGTTGTTGGAAAAAGCAGTCTGCTGTTTAAAATGGGCTCAGTTGGTCAGAGTCACCAGGGCTTCCACGACATTCCCCATGTGTTCCCTCAGACTGCGTTCAGCAACAGCTCGGGAAATCTCCATCTCAGACATCTGCAACAGAACACAGGAGGTGACAAATCAGGCAAATTTCGGCCAGGCTGCAGGAAAGGTCAATGTGTCGCGTTTACATCCTCCAGCCTCAACTTGAAACATTTGATGTGAATACTTGTCGGGCTGAATGCTAATGAATGAAAGCTTCACATACATCTTGACTTCAGTTCTGTCCTTGTCGCCTAGCAGTGTTAATGGGAGAAAATCTGAAAACCTTTCAGCATATGTGCACTTGTTTTCTAAAAATGTGGGCATGCCATTAAGTTATTTAGCCAAAATCGATTTATGGAAGTAAAGTAAAGCAGCTTACAATTAACTCTACGTCCTCTTTCTTGATTGTGACTTTGGCCAGCTCCTTTTCACTGAAAGAAAAAGTCAATTTTGCATTCAGTTTAAGTCTAAATAAGTCAACAGGGCACTTTGGTGAAGGCTTCTGCTGTTCTTACCGTTCTTGTTTAGCTTTCTGTTCCCTTGATCTTCTGTCTCCGATCACCGACATGGCCTGAAGACATATGGGCACTTGTGATTATTACCACAGCTAAATGTCTCTATCCCGTTTTAAGATTATCCACAATGTGTGATAATAGTTTAGTGATAATGGTTTGCACAGGTGATTTTCATAAAGCATTCTGAAATAAAATAAAACGGGAGGGACAGCTCCAATGAGACTATGGGGTTAATCACGAAGTCAACCAACCACAATACGGAAATAACGAGTCTTTCAATTGGCAGTCACGGCATCTTTGTAGAACAATGTGCTTTTAGAAAACTAGGGGGTTAAACAATTTAACTGTGTGTCAATTTTAACTCTTTTTTATGGTTTGCTGACACCGCAGCCTGCTGGGGCCGCATGTTAGCTAGCGTCAGCCTGGTTTCTCACCGTTTCTAAATCGGAGCTGGAGATTTCCTTCTCCTCGGCATAGTCCGTCACTCTTTCCAAATCGGCGGCCCCGCTGTCATGTTTCCGAGGCTTTTCTGCCGGTTTTCCAGTACAGTTTTCCTCTGCTTCCAGATCCAAATCGACGTCCCCCTCTGCCGCCATGTTCGCTCCAGTAAGCCCGGAACAAAGAGGATGGTTCCGATCAACGGCGGAGGGATAATGGAGTAGTACCGGAAACGATAGATTAAAAAGAAAAGGTGTAATAATTATTAATTAAGAGTATTTGTATAGCATACAATGTTAAAATTTCGTTCAACTGTAATTTCTGCATTGTAAACAAAATCTAAAATAAATTTTATGCCCCTAATAAATATGGACAGTAAAGTAGCGGTCGTGGGCGCCATCTGTTGATAGATTAGTGTATTTCTCTGTCACGTCGTGGTAAATTAGAATTCAAATGCGACGGTAGAATTAGAAGCTATGCGTATTTTTTTTTAATATAAATGAAAATGCATTGTAGTAGTAGTAGTAGTACCTCACCCATTAAGTGATAATATATATTGCGGAGGGTAACTGGAGGACAAATCGTCACATAGCCAATTAATTAACTATTATAGAGGAGTTTCTTTATATATTTTGTTGGGGTTTTCTGTTTGTTTTGTGCGTTCACTTTAGTAAATAAGTTCTAAATGATTTTAAATATTTTTTTTAACTTATGGATGATGTAGAAGGACAATAAATGGATTATGCTGACTTTTAACAACATCACTCAGTGCTCCTCCTTCTTCTATTCCTGTTGCTTTTAAGAGGTTTACTTTTGCTTGGATAGCCATTCAAGCACAAGAACAGGATTCTTGTGAATTTTCCAGATCTTCTGGGTACTTGAGCTCTTTTCCATCTACCTGGCAATAATCAGATTAAAGCAAAAGGAAACCTGCTTGCGGCTGAGCTAGACACTAAAACCACACCCGTGCTTTCTGGCTTTTCTCTCCTGCCCTTCAGAGGATGTGTGTGAGGTCTGGAATCAGGAGAAATGGAATGGAGGACAGAAAAGCGATGCTGTCATCACACCAACCCGTTCATCCTGCTGTATGACTGATGACTTTGTGAATGTGTGAAGACTCATTGCCTCGTGATGTCAGGGCGTAAGTTGCAAGCTCAGGTAAGTCTGTGCAGGATGCATCCAAAACATCTTTGCAAAGGTCAGAAAACTCGCTCAGAGTCAGACAAAAAGAAGTTTCACCAAAAGCTGTTTGTTTTTTCTGCTTTTACATTCTTGAATGCCAAAATGTGTCTGTTATGCATGATTTATATAAATAGACTCTCTGAATTGGAAACTTTAACTTCCATCTAAACCAATAAAAGCCACAGGGCCACCAGGTGATCAGTCACATAAACTTGTTGGATTTTTTTGTGCTTTTCTTGTGAAAATAATCCTTAAAAGTTCTCTCTTTGACACTTTGCTCGTGTCAAACTGAACTATAGGCCCTTGAAGATTTCATGCAGTCATGTCACATTAATGAATGGGAACATTGTGTTCCTGTGACACTTTTTCCTGCCACAGTATGTGGATATGTTCACACCTTTCATAATTGTAGTCCTTTTCAGCTCAAACAGTGAGCCAAAAGTGGTTGCATTTTCATCCAAATGATTTTATGAATGGCACATTTTTATTGTCTGTTTTTCCAAACAAGCCTGGATCTCAGCCAAGTGTTATTGCGCAACCCTGCTGTAGCCATAGATTGAATGCTTTCGCTCTAGCGCCGATTTGCATCCGCTTATTTGGTTTCGTTTGTTCTCTTTGGCACTACCTCCTCTCCCACAAGGCAGCGGCAATTATCCTGGAAGTGAAGGGGGCCCCTAGGAATGCCCGGCCTTCGGCTCCCCGGACCACTCAGTCAACATGTGTTTGTTACAGGGACGCCACGCAAACACAAACTCATCGTAGTCTGAAGCAGGTTTAGGGAAACTTTTGAACACGGCTCTCCACAGGTTGTTGAGATGTCATCCATTGACAGATATTATAGATATGTTCGATTTTTACCTTATTTCCAAAGGGTGACCTGCTTTATTTGGTCACTACATTAGAGGGATTATCGCCACTACGCCTTTATAGTTCTGTTTTAATTGTCCCTGCACCAGTTTGTAAGCAAAGATTAGTGGATTTGGAGATGGGACCACATTATCATGCTCCAAACGTTTCTGACCTTAAGGCACGGCTGAGTCATCATGTTGAGGCTCAATCTACTCCCTGTAACACCTGCTGACGAGCCTTCACAGTGCAACAGAGGAGCTCCTCTGTTGCACTGTGAAGGAAAGTGTCAGGTTCTAGTTGCTCATGGAGGTCATGGGTATTAACAGAATTAGCTGCTCTTCTGCGTAATAATCCCACAACTGTGAGTTCATTCACTAGGTTTGCAAGGCCAAGCCTCTTAACACTGTCTGAACTGAGCCGACACCTCCGCATTTAACCTCTCTCTTCACTGGTCAGGTCATGAAAAGTGGCCCGTTGATAGACGTCTGCCTCTCAGAAGGAGATACAGCACATGAGTTCTTGCACCTTCTGGTAATCTCCCACCACAGCTCAGTGGTCAGTCAGTCTCTCACTTTATTGCTGAATGTCTGACTTTTGGATATCGACACATCTTTCTGTTCCTTTCCTTTTTCGATCCATCAAGCCAAAATAATGTACAGTAATGCAAAGTTTGATGTCTTTGACCAGCACAGGAAATAGATGTCCCAACAATGGGCCGTTTCCAGTTAAATTGCTCAATATTTTAAGTACATTTTTATTTTTAGTAATCAGTATTAGGAAGTGAATTGAGCTTTATTATCTGATAAACTGATAGAGGTCCAACTTCAAAATGTGGGCTAACGGTTGACCTGCTGCTGCTGCAGAGAATAATCTGAACAGCGCGGGTCAGACAGAGGCTGGTTTTCAGAGGACATTTAAAACTTCCCCTGATTGTTGCAGCAGGATAAATCCGTATCACCGTGGTCGGCGAGGGCTGAGCGGAGCGCTGCTCCCGGTGACCCATTTAGGCTCGTGAAGGTCAACGTGCCTGAGAGGACAGAGATGAGAACAAGGATGGGATTATCCCAGTGCTCCGCCCTGCACACTACCCGAATCTAATCTCAAACTCTCCTCATGCACTCAGCTCTTTTTTGTCAGATGGCTCCGCTGCATCCCTCTAGTGCAGCTGCAGCAGTCAAGCTGTCAAAATGACCCCGAATCCCAACATCATGTTCCAGGATTCTGGATGACCGTTGGTGCCTGCTGACAAAAGAACCTGCTGCACTTTCTCGCACATAATTTATTCTTATTTTATTTATTCTTGGACGCGAGGAAGACGGCTCACCATCACTTTTTACACTTTTGGAAACAGTTTTACTTTAAGCCAAAATCTCCTAATGTTAAGGAAATCTTTAGAAAGGGCCTGTATTCAGATACAGGTCGGCCCCGTGGTAACTACCATGGTAACTAAGATCACCCTTGGTGTCATTTTCATGTAAAACTATTCGAACACAATGTGGAAAAACTAAACAAGTAAAAATGATCAGTGCAATTGGTCTCGTGTAATAAACTAATTATGCAGATCACTTTATCTCCAATTTTTCTCCTCCAATGCCCTTTCAGCCCCCCCCAAAAGTGCCCCCAAACTTCAATTGGCCTATTTATTAATAATCTGTGAGTGCATGTAGGGCTGCGCCTGGTTGTGTGAGGATTCCATCACAGACTCGCTGCCCCATTTCGGTATTTCTGGGGCAATATTCAGCCATGATAACTTATTAGGATTAGAGAGGTGGCCTCTTTCTGTGAGCGCCCGGGTTGGCTGAGGCCAGAGGTAGATGGGCGGCTGTGAGGTGTCAAGCGTGAGCATCTATAAATCACGCACACAGAGTAACTGTTTAATTTTCCAAATCTGGATTACAGTTTGCTATGCCCAATCCCACTGTAGTATTTGCACCAGCTGGGGGAAGGGAAAGTAAGGACAGATGGGACTGACACATGGTCCCTGTCGACCTCCTTCTTCTCACCCCTCCCTCCTCCCCTCGCCGACTCTCTGCCTAATCTGAGAGGGTAGGACAGGAGGAGGGTGGGGGAGGACGCTGGGCATTCACCACCACCTCTCCCTCTTTTCTGGCAGCACCCACCAGAGTCACAGAGCCAAAGCACGCAGGATGTGGGCAACAAAACAACCTGTTCCCCAGTGAGGGTGGACTGAAAGCAGCCGAAACGGTTCTCATGCCGAGGGCCTTGGCTGCAGCCAACTCCTCCGGACTAAATTCATTGTTAATCCAGCATAAGGAGGACACGGAAGGGATAACCTGCAGGACTTTAAGCTCTTACTTTTTCTTCCTACCCATTTTTCTGAGCAGAGCAGTTGGTGGAAGTTTGGTCGAGGCCATTTTGAAGATGTGAATTTTCCATCTTTGGCCAAACCTGTTTGTGCTGGAAGTTTATGGCCAAATGTAGAGTGGTGGTAGCCGAGGAGAAGCAGGTTAGAGGCACGATGTCGGCCACTCAGGGGATGAACCGCAGTGGCATGTACAACTACTTCCTCAACATGGTGGCCTATCAGGTGAGAGGTGCTCGTAACGGCGGCCCTTTTACATCAGATCTGATACGGAAAAAGATTTTTTGGTTTGTTTTTGGGGGTTATTTCTTGATCGAAGACACATTGGAATTTGCAATAAACCCATTACTGTCAATTATTACCACATCTCAGTCGAACAGGAGGAAATATTTCACATCACTTTGCTGCTGCAGGACTGTGAAAATCACTGTTTTCTCCCTGACTGAAAATTATAATAATCCTGTGAAATATTTGGTCAAATATTTAAGATTTTTATCACTGTATGCAAAATAAATTCAGTATTTAGTCAAATGTATCGTGCAAAACAGAGTGAATACATCCGCTGGTGTCATTCCTGCAACATCTTGAAGCAAAAGAAAACAACAATACTTCCCAGCATGGTGAAAGTTCCATTTGACCTTATCAGTATATCAGTGTTGCGTTCAGATAAAGCCCTGCTGCTTTATTTCCCACCTCTGGGTGATGATCAATGTAATGAGAGACAGAGAGGTCAAAGCACCTCTGTTGCCTCCTGCTGATGTGTTGCAGGAAGTGAATAAGACCCTCAGCCTTTTATTTAAAAAGCAAAAATGTAAAACATTCTGATAATGAACTCTCTTAAATGAGTGCTGGATGTTTATGTTCTGCCTCAGCCTTGAATTGAAGTTATTTGCTGGATACTTTCTTGTGTTTGTGGACAAGCTGCTAGTTTTAGTTTGCAGGGTTTATGTTGAATCACAGAGTTGCTAACATGACTGAACGATAATATGAGCAACCTCAGTTTGAGTCATCGGGTTTGACCACCATAAGCAGGCATTTGTGCTGTCCTTTTTTTGAGCTACTGTTCGTGATTGAAGTTCTATTTTTATCCATTTGTTCACTAAATGAGATGATGGTGCATAATCTCTGCATCATCCGTCAGATTATATTGTGTCCTGCTGCTGCACATGAGGTAGACAGCATGAACAGATCTGCTGTACCTGCAGCAACCTGTCTCCAGAATATTGTTATTTCTGTTGCAATCCCACTGAAACTGAAAGCATCACTTAACATAGAGCAGAAAAATAGGCCCGTTTGCTGGACTGAAGGCTTTTCATGACTGTGAGGATGCAGCGGAAACTCTAGACTTTGCTGACTCCAGAGTTTGCTGAGGCAACAGACAGCTCGACTGCATCTTAACCATCGCCCTGTGCAGCTCTGATTTGTCAGTCAGAAAATGCCAAAAATTGTTGGACAAAATGACCTTTGAATGTCTTCAGACAGCTTAGATATAAAGTCCAAACTAGTCAGCAGGCAAAAAGCCCAAAGGACATTTGAATGTGACGGAATTTGGTGCAATTGTTAATTTTGTCTGTATTTTACACATAACAGTATCAGACATGTAAATATAAAAGAAATGTTTGTTTAATTTATGCCTCACCAACTCTTGAATTGAACCTTTTTCCCATGGATACAGTCTCACCGATTCAACCTGACTCAACAACTACAAAGCAAAAATGTTTCTCATAGACACAGTTCCAGAAAGGTTCCTGATAATACCGGTCGGTGCTGTCGACCGCTTCTACCTCACATATGCAGTATGTGTGGATGTAATGAGGCTTCACCTTTTGATGATTGCTTCACCTTAAAATACCTATAGCCTGAATGTCCCCCTTCCTTAAAGGAAAGGTGGCCACAATATAACGTATATCCTGGTGATTGTACATGACAGGACCATGTCCTGATGGGAATAAAGAGCACCTGGAACTGGACAACTGCACGTGTGTAATGAACTGAATGACTTAGGAAATGGAACATGAATATGGTCTCGTTGAATATGGTCTCGGTTATGTTCACAGAATATGTTATCATGGTACCTGAGCATCATCAGTCATTTTTGTGTATTTAAAGTCTGATACATGCTGGGACAGTTTCATATATATGGAGCTTCATAAGGTGACGTCTATGTCTGCATGCAGGCACAGTTATGAGTCTCATGCACCGTTTTAAAGGTACATTTGCAGCAGTTTCATCCTTGCGTGTGCACATAAACACAAATTGATGTGTGTTTCCTGTTCACAGAGGTTGCTCATTGCTGCTTTATCTGCTTTTATGTGGATGCTTTGTGCACATTTTCACTGGTTTACCTGGAATGGTGGCCGTGCGGCCTTGTCCTTCCCCCTCTCCTCTCCTCTCCTCTCCTCAGATATGCTGTTGTTGTGGACCAGCGCCGTGCTCGCTCTGCTGTGCCTTCTGCCCGCCGGTCAAATCGTCCACCAGTACGCGGGTGATGTACACCCTGTTCCACATCATGAGCTGTGCTGTTTCCTGCCTAATGCTCTCACGCACCGTCTCTGAGCTCGTCAGGGAGAACGTGAGCACTGAACCAAAACACCTAAATTCCCCTAATCTCCGAAAAAGACAGACTATAATCTTAAAGGATGGTGCAGATATTTTTATTGTGTGTGTCTGCATATTTTTTCCAGGTGCCTTTCTTTAACGTGGTGTGTGACCAGGCGCATGGCGGTGGTCACTGTGAGATGCTTGTTGGATACTCAGCAGTTTACCGAGTGTGTTTTGGCACTTCCTGTTTCTACCTGATGCTGGCGATCTTCCTCATAGATGTGAAGTCCAGTCAGGACTTTAGAGCGCTCATCCACAACGGGTCAGTTCCATCCCTCCATCTACCCGACTGCAATTCCTGTATTTTTGTATGTTTATTCACTACATCTCACTCTTAAATATGACTTTGACACATTTGTGGAATCACAAGGATGCAACATTCTCCTCCTCATCATCATCTTCAACAGCAGCAACAACAACAATCCGCTGTCTCATTCCCAGAACATCTTAAATTAGCCGTCTGTTTTCTCCTGTGCTGTCTCTCACTTGAGCTGCTGGTCTATTTAAAGCCCCTCACCTGTCACACTTTCCATTGCGCCGCTGTAGATTAGAGCCTGACATTGCTCAGATTAGGATCTGACAGGCTGGACTAGATTTTTCTCTGGAATAAATCCACTCACTGAGTCCATCAACTGCTACAATCAGAATCATGACCCAGAGGCCTGTTGGAACCTTGACGATCCAGATTCATACAGTGATGCAGAAACTGATAGCAGTTTTGCTCCAACACCAGTGTTATGGCTTAATCATTTTAATGATTTAAAAGAGTGATATAATCTTTATCTGTTGGGTTTTTTTTTTAGTTTAACACTGATGCATGTAAAACTTCAGTTTGAATTAAGTTCTTTGGAAATATCTCGACAGCTTCTGGTTTCTAAAGTTAATCACCCTGCTTGGAATGTGCACTGCTGCCTTCTTCATCCCAACAGAGTCCTTCCTCCACGGTGAGAAACTGCACCCTGTGAGTTTGTGTGCTCTTATTTGATTTTAATGTGATAAACTGGATGGATGGATGGATGGATGGATGGATGGATGGATGGATGGATGGATGGATGGATGGATGGATGGATGGATGGATGGATGGATGGATGGATGGATGGAATTACGCACATACTTAGCAACAGTTCGACCTATAGTCCGCTAGGGGGCAGACGAGTCCTGAAATCTATCGCGTTGCCTCGCAGCTGTGAATTATTGCACCATAAATCTCTTCTGTTTTTTTTTTTTTTTTGGAGCATTAATCTGGCTCCCAATACAACCCTGATATCAGACTTCTTTGTGATTTACAACCTGCCTCAGCCCACCAATACAAATCATTTCACTGTTTTTCTTCTTTGTCTCAGCCTGGCATTATGTTGGTGTAGTGGGAGGATTTGCCTTCATCCTAATCCAGCTCATCCTCATCACTGCTTTTGCACACACCTGGAACAAGAACTGGTGAGTGAGCAAGCAAAAATGATTATACTCCATATTATGTTCAATCATGACAAACCATGACACAAAAACCTTTAGGACTAACTTCTTCTGTCACCTGTGTCCACACACACGTCCCTGACCTCAGCGACCAGCTTCTGACCTCTTCACCGCTCTTTTTTTGGCTCAGTGGGAATAAATCCTTGCAGCTGATCACCACATCTGGTGGGAAAACTGAAACCAGCAGCAGCAGATAACTTTGGGGTGACGTTTTTAGAGTCACACATGGGCACGAGGTTTCTTTGTCCTCACATTTCTGGCCTCGTCATCTGAGTGATTTCATCACATTGTTGCAAATAACAACAGGCTGGAACTTTGTACTGTACTTAATTAGATTGTTATATATTTTTATATACAAAGTTCGGCCAGTCCAGAACTTTGTGGCCCGGACAACAAAAAGGATCTTTCTCTGTTTTTACTCCTGAGAATTATTAACAGGCTGTGGCTGGAGGATGTTGTGCTGCATCCTTGCATCACACTGATCCCATCAGATGTTAAATATTGTCTGGAAAAAGAGCGTTCGGGATGCGTTCGTCTTCATCTGTCAGGTTGCGTAAATCACAAACAACCACCAGAACTGTGCCTCATTCGCTCTTTCTCATTTTGTTTGTGACGTCCACAGCTCCCAGCTGATCAATAGATGACACAATTACAGCCACTTCCTTTAGTTGGTCTTCATCAGTTGCCTACTGGTCAATGTTCCCTGTCTACATTTTTCCATCGTGGCCCCACCAGACCGCTCCTCTACCAGCCGGCACAACCCAGATATTATTTACTGCATCCAGCTGTTTGCTGTTGCACCATCAGTCTGAAGTGGTCTAAAGAGGATCCATTCACCCGGGATGTTTTACAGATCTAAAAAAAAAATCCTCTACAGTGAAGAAATATTAAAGGATTGAAGGGAGTAATCTGTCTGCGTCTCCTTTGCGTGGGTACGGCGCCACTACAAAGTCATCACGTGCGCGGTAATCCAACTGGTTTGCTGCAACATGCACAAGAATGTCCCTGCAAGTTTTCAGTTCCAGGACATTACTCATAACGCCAGTGTCAAGGAGAGACAGTCAAAAACAGCGCAACTGATTCGAGGATAAAAGATCATATGACATCTTTGCTACTGCCACTGTGTTTGAGCTACGTTAGAACATCATCTACCTTTGGAACGGTGTTTGGACACACAGACCTGTCCACTGCAACCTTCTGTTAAAGGAAGAGGCAAAGAGGAACCTGCGGAGCAGTCGTCTGCCATTAAGTCTTCGTACAGCTGCAGGACGTCAGGAGAATCAGGAGTGAATTTGATTCATCCTGTCTGCACACAGTTTTTCAAACAGATTTTCAAAGTAAAAGCACGAGAGGCAGAGGACTTGTAAATCAAGATGTTTTTGCCTGATGTCCTTCAGGTTAACTGGAGCGGCAGAAAACAAGCGCTGGTATCTGGCTGTGATGTGCGCCACCCTCTTCTTCTACACTATCGCCACCATGGCCTTCACCTTCATGTACAAGTACTACACACACCCCATCGCCTGCCACTTTAACAAGGCCCTGCTGTGGATCAACCTGGGGCTCTGCGGCCTCATGTCCTTCATTGCTGTCACACCGTGCGTGAAGCAGAGTAAGTTGATGAAACACGTTTGCACATCTGTCATCGATGTTCAGCAGTGAAATAACACTTAGTCCACCTCTGCAAACACTCCCCCCCCCCCTCAAACAGCACTGCCTCTGATAATGATTAGATGTGAGCTAATATTATGTTCCTTTAAAAAGCAAATGTTAAAACCAGGCCGGATTTGCCCGCACATGCCTGCTTTTTATGACCAAAAACATACAGAACCGCACAGTAGTAGATGTATTTATCCAGGTATTCTCCAGCACAGAGTGAAGTTTTGGCATGTTGTGCTGCAGGATTTTTAAATGTCAGTTGACAAAAAACATCTTAGTTTTATGTTTAAAATCAATAATTCAATGTTATTTTCCAGCACTCTTATCTGCCACACATGCTGCAGCTTTTCTATTCTTAATCATAATGTGTGTGTGTGTGTGTGTGTGTGTGTGTGTGCGTGCGTGTGTGTGTGTGTGTGTGTGTGTGTGTGTGTGTGTGTGTGTGTGTGTGTGTGTCTACAGAGCAGCCTCGTTCAGGCCTCCTTCAGGCATCCATTATCAGCTGTTATGTCATGTACCTGACCTTCTCTGCGCTGTCCAGCCGCCCACCAGAGAAAGGTATGCCAACTCTTCACACACACACAAACACACACTGAGACAGCAGGTTTACCTGCGTATCTTACTGGTTTGCTCCCAGTTTTACTTGCATGTCTCCAGAGGGAGGATTGATCACAGTCACTTTCTATCTGGTCATGATAACATCTGACCTGCATTTGCTTACTCACATCAGAGTACATCAGAGAAGAAGAGAGGGACAAAACTTTCATGATTTCGCTTTAATTGCCTCATAATGGCCAAGGTGAGACACAGGGCCTCCTCACCTCTGAGTTCAGAGGTGTGATCAAGGGTTTACATCTTGACGCAGATACAGACTCACCGCCGGTGATGCGAGGTGTTCGGACATGCTGTCTGCTGTCCTGTGAGTCAAGACATTCATCTGACATTCCTCTTGGATGCATTGATGGTCAGAGGGGCAAGGAATATAGTCACGCATAGGACAGAGGTCATTGGCTGTTTTTCTTAGAGTCATCTGCTTTAATAACCTTAAAAACAGCCAAAAAAAATTTGATGCAAAAAAGCACATATTTATCATATATGTTAGACTGTCTGCTGGAGTATTTTCCATCATCTGATCAAGACATGTGACCACAGAACTGGTTTTGCTGGGCGGGGTAATCCACTATTATACTATAGATTACATCTGTAGTGTAATAGTTTTATTTTTAAATTTAGGACCACATGTAAAGTTCTGCTTCCTTTCAAAGTCACTTTGAATCACTTTTCTGTAATTTTGTATACAAGATGAATTGGTTTTCTGTTTGTGTTCTGCTTTTGTTTTGGTACTTTATTCTGCTACCTTGTCATTGATGGACAGTGTTTCATAGAAACTGAGTATGTCTGTGTGAATGTACAGTATGAGTGTGCACTGTGTGTGTGTGTGTGTGTGTGTGTGCGTGTGTGTGTGTGTGTGTGTGTGTGTGTGTGTGTGTCTGTGTGTCCTAAGGGCAGTGCAGAACTTTGTAGCAACTTGTTGAGGAAATATGCGCTCAGGGTCTGTTATAAAAACACCTTTTCAACGACAGTGAAGTGCTCGGTGTCACACAACAAACACACACATGAACAGTCCGCTCTGTAATATTAAATTTCCACCTACTGGTTCCTTTCTCAGATGCTTTAATTCAAGGGTTCAGCACTTGTCACTTTAACACGTCCAGGCTTGCGCGCGCCACACACACGCCAGCCCACGTGTGTGTTCGTGTGCGTGTGTGTAAGACAAATAGATCCATCCTCATTACTATTTCAAAAGGTCCTGGTCTCCAAAGTCTGTCCCTGGAAGGCTCAGTCTGTTCTGTGACCTCACTATCATGCAAACACACACACACTCACACACAGACGCGCACACACACACAGACGCGCACACACACACACACACACACACACACACTGTCAAAAGTCAAAGGCATAACAATTACTGTATGTGTGTTTGTGTGTGTGTGTGTGTGAGAGAGAGGGAGAAACAGCAGGCTGTATTTAGCCAATGTTTTCTCTGAGCTCATGTCGTCAGTAATCACTAAAGAAATGAGTTTCAGAGGAAATGAAATGATGGGGAACAAAACCCCTTGTGGTGCTGACTACTAAAGGTCATCTGTCACACATTTAAATATCTTAAAGACTTGTTTAAGAAAGTCCGTTTTCTTGTCGCCAGTTCCTTCCTCCGGTGATGGTGAACATGTTGTGGTTTTCTGTCTCAGTGGTGTATCAGGGCATGAACATGACCGTCTGTTACCCCAGCGTGGGTCAGGACGGCATCCAGAACGAGGGCAACGCCGTGGCCATCATCGGAGCCGCCATCATGTACTGTTGCGTCCTGTTTGCCTGGTGAGCCCATGATGTCATCGCTGACTTTCCTGACAGTTCGAGGTTAAAAAACAAACCACCAGCTTTTTCTGTATCCCTGCAGCAATGAAGCGTCCTACCTGGCAGAGGTGTTTGGCCCCTTCTGGATGATCAAAGTTTACCGCTATGAGTTCCAGAAAGCCACCTGCTGCTTCTGCTGCCCCGAGGAAGAGGAAGGTTTGTACGAGCTGCTGCTGCCACACTGACCTCCTTCAAGACGTCCGAATAATTACAAGAGTTCTGATTTTCTAAATGTATCCTTCTCAGTTGAGGAGGAGTTTGTGATGGACGACGACAACAAAGGCTGTCAGAAGGTGATTCATAACGAGACCCAGAGGGTGGCGTACAGCTACTTCTTCTTCCACTTTGTCTTCTTCTTGGCTTCGTTGTACGTCATGATGACGCTCACTAACTGGTTCAGGTTAGTTAACCACACCCTCTTGCTTCCATACATACTAAAGTTAAGATGCTGTTGAGTTCAAACCAAAAAATCCAATGAATGATTGCTGCAGTTACGAATCAGCCGTGTTGGAGACCACCTTCACCCACGGCAGCTGGTCTACCTTCTGGGTGAAGATGTCATCCTGCTGGGCTTGTGTCATCCTCTACCTGTGGCTGCTCCTGGGTCCTCTCTGCAGCTGTCACTCCGAGTCCAGACCTCGGCGCTCACGCATCAAACGTCGCTCGGCGTCCTGCCGCCATGTTTCCGTCAGCGTATGACACACTCTGTCTGTGGTCAGGGGATTCCACTCCCCGCCTCTCAAGAGGATTCACGGAGGCCGCCGGGGTCGTGGGGTTGAAAAGACTCGCAGTGCTCTGCGACCCGAGCGATTGGAGAGCTCGGCAGATCGGACCCAGGCCCAACATCACCGTGTGGACGTCATGAAATGAAGCCACTGGTGGGAACCTGAACGAGGTCATTTGCCAAAGGGATCAGAAGGGGTGAAGACCCGCTCTCTAAAGTGTGCGAGTTACAGGATGTAGACATAAACATGGAAAGATTTATTAAGTGTAACGGTAATATAATTTTCACTTTCTTAGACTTTAACCCCATATTAGATGTTTTATAGTTATTTGGTGTAATATAGTAGTACAACATCTCAAACACACCAATTTACTTCATCTGCAGCTGATCATTTTGGCTTTGAACAAATTTTTCTGAGAGCTGGAAGTGTTTAGTGTTTTATTTCCCTTAAACTCATATATTATATTTTATATTTCATTTTGTACTGCAGAGTAAACAATAGTGGTTATGTGTGAGTTTAAATTGCAGCTGGACATGTTTTACATGCCCCCCCCAACACAGATGTGGGTGATTCTGATTTGACCCGATAAACCAAAAACATTTTCTAGCTCTGCACAGCAGTGTTTATCTTGCAGGCCCCTGTCAGAAGGTGAGTTAAAAAAAAAATCCCTGCAGGGTTAAATGGATCGTATTAGAATGCGTAATTGTTTGCACTTGCTGTAAACAATTTCCATCACTGGCCTCAGGAGAAATTTAGCTGGTGAGTGACTAAGAGTGACCAGCAGGTGAATCAGAAAGCAAGGGTGAAGAAATCTGTTCAAGATGGAACAAAATCTACAAATCCAGGCAACAAAAGTCACACTCTCATTACGTAAAATATTGCTCTGAAGTGTATTTTATTTAGTGTGTGCAGAAACAAAGCAGAAAATGTACAAATGTCGTCTTGTTGAAAGCGCTGCGAGACACAACCTCAGGTTCTGATGTTCAGCCCAAAGACAATGAAAGATTTGTTCGGGATGCGTTCAGGATTGTGGGAATTTACAGATTATCGATCTTCTCTGCCTATTTCATATGTTCACATTCTCAGTGATGGTCTGCCAGAGAGACTGAGAGGCAGCTAATCGGGAACGTATGATGTAATTCAAAATTGCACGCTTGCATTCCCTTTTGCTTTACAGCTCACTAAATTCACCAGAAATTTCTGCATTGATTCTCTTGTTTACATTTTGTGTTACACTACTTTGTTTTGGATTTTATAAATTGAAACCAAGAGTGCTTAAACATAGAAAAGGTGCAGAAACACTGAGTTTCATAGGGGATCGCTGCTTTCTGCCTCGCACCTGAAGTCAAATGTTTTCAAGGTGTCCCAGCTGAGAGGACGCTGAGCTGTGAAGACTGTTACAGTTAATGAGCAGCAATCTGGCTCCTTCAAAACATACTTGCATAATTATATTGTCTGGATTCGATGTAGTTTTTTTTTTGGTGTGTCGTAGATATGGAGTTTGTCTTTTTTTTCTTCCAAATACATACTTTTCTTAAAAAAAACCAACTGTTCTCATGCCTGGTTTATGGTACACAAAAAACAAGTTTACATGTTTGGCAAACCCAGAACACAAAGGCACACAAGGTATTTGGCCAAATCTTTTGTGACATTTGTAACTCATTAATTCCAAACATCAGATTTACATCTGTTTTATATAAAGCAAAGCAGTCATGATCTTTAAAACAATGTATAATACCTCAAAGGAATAACACGGCCACAAAAATGTTAAATAAATGACACACAGTGTAAAGTTTAAACTTATTTATAAATACATTGTGAAGCATTATATTGTGAATATATCTTGAGTTAAAACAATAAAAACACACCCTTATAAAAAGCAAAATGAGCCAGCAAATTTAATCTAAAGTTGTATCGTATTTATTTAACTCCTTAATCCTGATTTAGACAAAAAACATAGATGTTCTTTTGATGGTGTGCGGTCTGCTGCTATGCTGCTAGCCTACGTCATCTAAAAGCATACCAAGTTTACATCAAGTCTAAATGTTTGTGTGTTTTTTTGGATTTACCAAATGTTTACTGCACGCTCCAACTAGTGTTATATAATTTATACTCATATAGATACAGGAGGTCAGCAGCATATGGTTCAGGCATGAGCATGAAATGATGCCGTGTTCCACTGCAGGAGGCATAAGCTGCCTGAGAAAACCATAATTAATGTCTGAAATCTGCACGCACACAGATAGGCATCTATGTTCTTGTGTGGGTCAGAGGAAGGAAGTAAATGAAAGGAAATGTAACATTTGGTGTATTCGATCCGCTGTAAATCCTGCATGTTTTCATCGTGGCGGCAGTGACGGATGAGGAGTTCTCCATGAAAACATCTGTGGTTTCGGGGGGCATTTACTGCAGCCAGGGCTGTGTATGCATAACAAGTGCTCAAAGCCTGGAGTGTGTTTCTGTTTTACTGCTTCTCTTCAGCGGGCTGGCTTTACATCTAAACAAGCCCCTAGTGACAAATGGCAGAGTTCTAATATTTGACCAGAATAGCTGAAGCAGAGAGAAGAAGCATCAGCTGTACAAGAGTGGTGTTTCTTTTATATATATGCATCTGTCCTGCTGTTTTAACTCACCTTTCTAAGCCAGAAACAGGAAGATAGCAGAAAAACTGCACAAACCTTTAGACAAGCCAAAATGACTGGTTTCAGAGTCCATAAGAACATGTTCACGAGGTAATAAAAATGATTTAAGGCAGCTATAGGAGTACATTTATGCATGATCACACTGTCGACTAACAAATAAACACGTGAACTACGCTGACCTCCGCAAAAAAAAAGCAGAAAAAGTGCAAAAATCTGAAATACGTGTGGAAAAACAAAATCAGACACCGCTGCATCAGTTTTACTGACAGTCCGACTCTGAAGGCTGCATCCATCAGCTGCACCTTTAAAACCAAAGGCCAAGGAAATAATTAATCAACTTTGGGTTCTGCCAGTCAGCCTGATGCGACTGCAGGCCAAATCCATCCACCTCATTGTGTCATCACGTCTCCGGGAGGATAATGTGTCACACCAAATGCCAAATACCGGTAGGGTACGGCTCAGTGAGCACAAGCCTGAGGCCTCCGAGCTATCAGATCCATATCAGTCACATATCCACGGGATGTGTTGGAACACAGGATCCACTGTCAGTGCCCTCTGAGCTACAGGAGATGTGTGGGCGAGCTGTAACATCAAAGGTTTTGGCACTAAATGCTTAATATACCAGTGCTGAGGTGATTTTTTTCCCCCCCAAAATACACTAAATTGCATCCATGTTCTTCTCTTTGGTATGTTTAAAGGTGGATTCGAGCATCCACCTAAAGTGCTCTCTGTGATATGGCAAGCTGGTGAAGTTCTTCTGCGTTCTAGTTTTTTCCAAGAAGGTAGAACAATGAAGGAACACCCGCTCTCCTCCTGTGGCATCACTTGGAAACAGCCGGATCATGTGATGATCAGAATAGCTGAAGCAGAGAGAAGGGGGCCCGACTAGACGTGATCTAAAGCGTCAGGACGATCCTGACGACTGTTCTGCGTGTTTGTGTCCTCGATTCCCGCAGAGCTTTTCGTGCTGCCGCAGCTGCTCATCCTCTCTGGGTCTGTACGGCACCACGTAGCTGTCCTCCTCCAGCAGGATCCGGTTCAGCGTGTGCTCGTAGTTGATGTGACGGCGCACCATCAGGATGTACTGCCTCCCCACCTCTAAGTGGGGGCAGTCGCACAAATTGGGGGCCCAGATGAACTCCCTGTGCTCCAGGCGGAAGCTGTTCCTGTAGGTGTGGATCACCTGCACGTCGTAGCGGGTCTCCTCGCCTCTGTACAACTTCCCAACCACCTTGGCCCGGAAAACTAACAGGAAACAAATTCAGTTCAGTTAAACATTCATTTACTCTGGCAAGTTTCCAAAGCATGAAATAAATACATCGTAAACGCTTCCAACTCACCAAAGTCCTTCCGGCAATACTGCCTCTTGCGCTCAGTTCGGCCTTTAACTCGCTGACATTTCCCACAATTCCCTGGAAAACCCAAACAGACACAAGTTCACGTATCGCTAGAATCACCCATTGTTTTCACGCAGGGAACTACTGAACGTACTTCCAGGTGCAGGTTGGGGAAGAAGGTTTCTGTGGTTCTCCTGCTCCGGTCGGGGCAGCGCTGGCTGGGGGGGGGCGCTGCTGAGGAGACTGGCGTGGCAGCTTCACGGGTCTTAGAACTGTCAAATGACACAGTTTCATCTTTTGTTAGATATACGGGGCAGCGGTAGCTCAGTCTCTAGGGGACTGGCCTTAGATGTGGAGGGTTCTTGGTTCAAGCGCCAGTGCAGGCCCAACTTGGGAGGTGACACGACACCTTCAGAGCACCACTGAGATACCCTTAAGCAAGGTACCAAACACCTAATGTTGAAAGAGCGCCCTGCAAGAAGCTGGTGAATGTGAATATGTTTTTGAAAAATATCACCAGTTCCATCAGAACCAGTTAGACTGTGAAAGTTTTATTGAACCAATTTCATTAAAATATGCTTGTTCTCAGGTTTTGGTCTGTTGCAATCTGAAGAAGACACAGTCTGTTTTGCGTTCCCATGTGAATGGGGACTTTTTGGATAACAGGTAGAATGCCACAAGTAAGAAACCATTATTTGGATCACTTTCACTGCCAAAAACCGCTTTACAAAACAAAAACCTTCTGTTCACAGCTTCATAAAACCTTCATAAAACCGTCCATGGTGAGGCAGAATTCCCATTAGCTTTTAAAATGAATATCATTCTAATCATGTTATGTCTCAGACATTAGGAAAAATCCTCAATTGTCAATTTCCCCGTTGCCATCAAAGCCATCAACACACTTTTTGGCATTAAATCAGGTTTTCTTTGGCAGGATTTTGCTACATGTCTCCACAGACAGATTCATTAATTTACAGTACATGTCCTCGAGCCGCCAGAAGAGTGTTTTTAAAACGAACATGTGTTCTGCAGGCTTATCGTGATGGAGATACACCAGCTGCTTCCCTCCCAGCAGACACATTGGTCCGCAGACGAAGCCATTTTTATCTCAAAAATGGCAGATAAACAAACATAGACCTCATCATAAACCCTAAAACTCTAATCAAGACTGACAATTTCCTGGTAACTGGAAGAATCCTGTAAAGCTACTTACACCAGTGTGGTCTGGTGGTGATGGGAGGTGCACGGGTGGTGGTGGTGGCTGTAGTAAAGGGTTCATCCCAGGGAAGGTAGTTGGCGGTGTGGTGAGCTTGACGCAGCGGGCTCTTCCTCCCATGGTGCAGGGCATACTGGTCTGGGGGCAACCAGTACTCGTACTCGATGTCTGGGTTCCTGTCTGTGGCAAGAACCTGCACAGGTGCACAAAACGGATGAAGCAGGAACCAGCCACCATAATGCTGCCGCAATCCACATCTATTTTTTACACTGGATTTATTGTCCAGCTGGAATATTTTTATGCGCTACAACACACATCGTCATTGAAATAAACTAAATGTGAAGCCCGACAGCCCAGGCTTTACCTAGTTCTTCAGCCCTGGAGGAGGCATTGAGGATTTACTCAGAAAATGATCACCACTTACCTGGGTTGATATCGGTAATGCTCGTCCTGCTGCAGTTAAACAGTGAATACAAGTTATCTGCAGAGCTTGAAGTGTTTGTTTTGATTGATGAGGGGGAAAAAATAACCACCAGCTTTGGTAGCAGATTCTGGAACAGCTGTGCATTAAGTGAGACTGGAAACAATCAACTGTTTATTAAAACCCGATGCCTCCGTTGACATGTTAAACACACAGCAATTAGCAGAATGACTGCAACCACAGTATTTTGCAGAAATGTTCGAAACCTTTATAGCGAAGGCCAGCTTTCTAACAATCTGCTAAAGTGTTGGGCAATTAACAGTTCCAAGAGGGGAAATGATTCAGCTGCATATTAGAAGTCTCACCATTAGATGAAGATCCTCTCGGGTGGGCCCAGGCACCTCAAAGCTCTCCCAGGTGTCCGCAGAGCGGCGGTACAACAGTTTTGTCCCAGCTACATTGTACTCTCCTGGAATGCTGATCTTCCAGTCACCATTGATCACAAACTGGGAGCGACCATTCTGGAGGGCTGGCGAAGAGGAGGAAGAGGCTATTCAGAGAGGTCAATAGCTGTTAGTATGAAAATCTACATCTCCAGAGAAGTGGGACATTCTGAGGTGAAGCTATGCTGTCAGGCGGAGAAATAGCCCAGCTGGCTCCATATGGCAGCTGTCTGTTCTCAAGCACTAGAGAGGGATTACTCATGACATGAAATGGAAACAAGCACCTTCACCTGCCGTGGCCCCGCGTTCAGAAAAAGCTCTTTACAAGCCTCCCTTTTCTGAACCACAGCAGGCGCCGGGTTAACAATGGCTTTATTTTCGTCTCAGAAACAGGGATGAGAATAGATGGCCTCAAGTTGAAAACAACACAGAGTGTCCAGATGGAAGTGCTGGAGCCCTCCAGCCTCCAAGGAGAGGAAGTTACACACAGTCTAAGACTTTAATTTGAAGCTCCTGATTTGCACTGAAGCCACAGTGTGTGTGTGCGTGTGTGTGTGTGTGTGTGTGTGTGTGTCTTACCGAGATAATTCCTGCTGTTATCAGTAACTCGGATGTGAGTGGCTCCAGCTGGTATCATGGCCACTTCGTTGTATCCAAAAGGTCCACCTGGCGAGCAGAGATTCAGGCTCAAATGTTTGGTGCTTTTAAAATAATTCACAGGTTAAAAGAAAAAAGGCATTTCTTTTCATCTTTTTTTATAGACTCAAACAATTTGCAGGGCTGAAAATGAGACAATGGGACCAAGATGATAAACAAGATGAGGTAAAGAGCCTACGTGGCCCCGCTGTAAAATAATAAAAGTGCTGAACTGGCTTAGTTTGCTTCGGGTCATGACTGTCAGAAAGACCTTTGTGGCCTTGCGTCAACAAAAGATGAATTTCAGGGCTTATTTTGGGGCCAAAGAGCAGACAGTGCACGACAAAGAGACTCTCCAGCATCTGAAGTGAGAAGCTCCTACATCTGCGTAGGTGATGACGCCCACGTTAACTTTGACCTCTGTGCACGATGGCAGGAAATGTCACAGCGGGTCAACGTTGAAAAAATGAACACAGAACTTTTAGTGCTCCTGCAAAGAACACTGATATTTGGCGGCTGTTTGTATCGGCTGTCATTTTTGTGATCCAGCAAACATGCTTTCTTTGCTCGTCTGTCGTCGGATTGGCGAATAATTGCAGCGTGTTCGGTATTTTATCGCTGAAATCACAGCGATTACGAGCGTAATTCTCTCTTTCAGAGCTATAATTCATCACTGATTTCCTTGCGGTTTGCATATAAGGTCAGATTCTGTAATTAAGTTGTCACCTCGGGTGGTTACTGCGGCAACGGTGAAAACACAACAGAAGAAGAAGCAGCAGTAGTGACACGCTCCAGTCTCTTAAGGAGGAATGATGATTATTGGACAGGATCCTCCTTAAAAACTCAAAGACAAGGAAGTTGTGGATGAGATGAGACCATCTGTTTATTCTCGAACATTTTCACCTCCAAACCCAAACTAAAAGATCCAATGAGAACATGAACGTGGTTCTCCAGAACTACCAGCAGAATGAGGTCCTGATGGCGTCTAAAGGGTTGGCCCAGTGTAAATCAAGCTCCTTTGGCTCAATGGAGATGTTGCCACAGCCAGACAGACAGACGAGATTAAGGCCATTGGTGCCTGACCTTGCGAGGAACGGCTGCAGGAACAGAGAGAACCTCCGAGGCTGACACGCACAGACAGTGTCCTTTATCGCCCCGTCATTCTCAGTTCTAGTCAGGTGTGAATTCTTTGGAAAATGATCTTTTTTTCATTTCTTTGTACAAATAATCCGGTCATTTTTTGCAAAATATTTGTGAACAAACATCAAGCACAAGATTGGCTGTGGTTTAGTCACTCTAGAACAGAAGAACCTGGAGGGCCCATCTTCCTCCTCCTTTCTCTATTTTGAACTATGGCACGACTGTTCCTGGAGGGCAGCCAGTTGGCTTTTCTTTTGCAGGAGCGTTGCCATGGTTATTGTTTGGTTTTGCCCTGAATGGTTGATGACAGAGTCTGGAATTATCTACAGCCCTTGTTGGTCTGAATATACTGCAGTTGGGTCCTGATGGTAATGGTGTGTGCGTGCGTGTGTGTGTGTGTGTGTGTGTGTGTGTGTGTGTGTGTGTGTGTGCGTGTGTGCGTGTGTGTGTGTGTGTGTGTGTGTGTGTCCTACCTTCCTGCTGACCGCTGCTCTGGTACACACTTTTGTGATGCATACAGGTGGAGTTTTGTCCTCCACACACCATGCAGGCGTCCTCCTGTTGCTTTGATCCCAGTATGGAGTCACAGCCGGGCTTCTGTTTGAGACAAGAACAGCATCAGATCTTTCCGTCCCTACAACAGGCAAACTTTGACCAGTCTGTCTCAGTCCTCCATCTCTGTCCTTCTATTTGCTTCTCCCCATTAGTTTCTCTCTTTACCAACATTTACTTCAGAGTGGGAACAAAAACAGTTTAGGGCCTCACGAGCAGAGGATGGATTAAAGAGCTGTCTCTGTGAATGTTACAAGACCGAAACAAAGAAGGCAGAGGATGGGTTGGATGGTTTACGGCGCTTTCTGTTGCTTCTGGATGGACTACAGTGGCTGCTTTCTTCTCTGGCCCTTCTTCTGCAGAACCAATCAAAGGGGAGGATCTCCAGCGAGACAGCAATAATTTATGGAACCCGCAATTACCCCAAAATCCCTAAAAACATAAAAACATGTGTGTGTGTGTGTGTGTGTGTGTGTGTGTGTGCGTGTGTGTGTGTGTGTCTATGACAGGAAATGCTCCTCGTGGAGCTGCTGCAGGCTGTATGCTATAATCTGCATTGTCTTTATTGCCGGACCTGAGGAAAGTTCCTAACTGACGGGGGGCAGACAGATTCAGACTCAGCTTTGTCTCATCATCGTTCCGCTAACGATCAGCTGCACAGAAGAAAAAGCTGTCGGACCTTTTACCACATATATCCACACTGAAAAACAGGCTTGTGTCTCTTACAAAATAAGACATCATTCCAGCTTTTTGTGTCTGCGGACTAAACAAAGTCTAACTTCAATTCAAGTTGAAATCACTCCCGATAAGCACTCACCAGGCAGCGCCCGTTGACACACACACCTCCAGGCTCCTTGTCGCAGGATGTGCCGTCAAGCACACGACCAAAATTGTAGTAAAAGTTGTGACCCAGGGCCAGACAGCTGAGTTCACAGGGGTTTGAGCCTGAAAGGAAGAAGCTTCATTACTTCATGGTGTTAAAAAGGCAGCGGAGGAGTAAATCCATGTGGATTAAATCCCCAGCAGGACTCTCAGAAGGCATCATTGGTAAGTAAAGCAGAACAGTAGCTTCACCAGTGTTTAAGGCTGGCAGATACTGAAAAGCATGTATTCAGGCATGATAATATGGGCGCCGTGCCGTAAGGAGACACCTGACCTCCATGAAACGTTGTCCATTTGAAGGAGCTTCCCGTCAGTAAAGGCCTGTCATTGAAGGCAGCACACTGCATCTCTCTGAAGTCCTCTGCGTTGGGGGGGCACTCCTGCAGACACACACTTGATAATGCAGCTCCACATCCTGGCTGCAACATCAGCCCCAGATATTACCCATCAAGTGGAGTTTATTGGTGTAATAGGAAAAAGCCTTGACCATTTCTAGCTTCCTCAGACACGCTGACATCTGCCAGGTCAGTTTGTTGGGGATAAAACAACACTGTGTTTTAATCTCTTGCTATCATTTTCAGCTGATGTGTTAGACTCCAAAACATCTGTTTAACGGTTCCAGCATGTGACTGACATGTTCCATGGGGCAGTGCCATTTCCACAGCCGGACCTGATGACCTGTGACTCGAGCTGTGAACTCTGAAAGTGCCACAAATGTAGGTAGACATTCAGACATGTTGTAGCACGTTGCTACGTTCATGTACGTTTTCTTGGTTGCAGCCACTTTACTGTACACACACAGAGCTGCTGACCTCAGTGTGTTTCTAACATAAAGGCAGGACTGAAACCCAACTGTAGGGCAGTAAATCCCTTCAGACACTAATGACGCCCGTTAATGTGTCAGTTAAATTCCTGCTCACAGTCAGTCACAGAGAGCCATCAGCACGAACACACCTGGCGCACTTTCTGAGCAAACACCATCCATTGTTGTAAAATGTTTGCATATAACCTGACTTTCACAGGTACGGTAACAAACCTTTACACTGCACTGACCTTGGTGTTGCAGATTTTGTACTGTCTGGGGTCTCCATCACATGGTCCACCCACTGGGTTCCTGCAACTCAGAGATGAAATCTTGTGAGACGTTTTTCATCTTCAAAAGGAAAGAGATGTCGCAAAAAGTGTGATATCTGAGCAAAAAAACTCAAAAAAACTCCTATAAACAGAAGTTTATGTCTTAATGCTTACACATGCAACAAACTGCACCAGTGAGATCATCAACACCCACAAACATTTACAGAAAAGGATACACAACTCTACAAGGTTAATTATGTATGTTTCAGACAGAAACATCATGTAGTTCCCACTGAGGCTACTTGTGGTTTTGAGATGAAACATCTGGGTATTTTCTCATGTAAATCAAAGCTTTAAGTCTCATTTATGTTCTACAGCTGATACACAAACAAAACTGGCACAAGCTTACAATCATGTGTACCATCAGGAAACACGAGGGCAGCCCGCGGCTCCAGCAGACCTCCCAGTGTCCAAGGTCAAGTGTTACAAGTACACATAAACAATAAATACAGCAATGAACAACCAGGAGAGCCTCTACAACTGGAGAGTTAGTAAACTAGATGAGACAGCTCAGCCATCGCAAGACCACAAGACCTTCCCTGAGCCAGACAGGCCCAAGCACCCCAGTCCAAAAGCCTAAAGAGCTATTTTAATGCACATTTGGTTTCAACAGGTCATGAGAACCACGTACAGCAGCCAGTCGGACTCACGAACAATACATCACATTACTCCTGCATTGACCTGCACTATTTCTTACCACTTACCTCTTACCACTTACTATTTATGTATATACTGTATATATGTCTTATTTTATTTTATTTATATTATTCTAGTGTGGTCTTCTTTATGTTGAACGTCGCAGCGTCACACCATGACAAATTCCTAGTTTGTGTAATACTGTGTATTACATGAACAATGGCAATAAATCTGCTTCTGATTCTGATTCTCTGAGAAACAGGTAAACAGTTAGCCTTTACCTGGTGATGCAGGTGCGCATCCTCACCGAGGCCCCACTCCCGCAGCTTCGAGAGCAGACGGACCAGCCGCTCCATGCCGACCACTCGTTCATGAAGAGCAGCTGCCGCCGGAAACGCACTGATCGCCCCGACGATGCAGCAGAAGGAGCCCAGGAAGAAATCCACGACTGAGGGATGTAACAAAGATTTTAACCACTTTCACTACATCAAATTAAATCACAAGACTGTACGTGAAATCATTTGTATTGATTCTGGGGATCCACACCTCCACAAAGACATACTCTCATGGGAACGGCTGTTTTATTTAAATTAACAGCAGCATTGAGCATGAAAACATTTATGATCAGTGGAAAATGTCCTCTGCATTCATGGAGGATTACCACGTTCTGTCCTGTTGTGCTACTGGAATTTGTTTGGTTTGTTTCCGGGACAGAACACGACACTGGGCCGACTATCTGATAGCTCTTCAAATGTTATGTGTGTGTTGATCATGTTGTGTCACTTGGCAACTGTCAGCTGCTCATAATGTGTGTATCAGCTAAAACCAGTAAGGAGGGGGGTGTCTTAGAGTAGCTGGGAGATACAATCGGCAGATAAATCTATTTATAAAACGTTGCGTTAGGAAGGTAAAAGGATCCGGATGGTTGAGCCGAACAATAAAAGTAATTAAAAATCTCTCAAACACATTCCAGAGATTTTGCCCTGGAGGACCGACACTGGCAGTGTTCCCAAAGGAGCTGCCTCACACACACATTTAACTCTTTAAACACACTGGGAACAAGTGCTCCGACTACAACTCTGTAAGGGGTCATTTGGAGTTTTCACATATGGTCTTTGCATAGTTAGTTGGAGCGAGATATTGTCTCTACTTGGTTGACAATGACTTCAAGGAGCAGTTACAAAGAAAAGTCTAAACTATTGGAATTTTTTAGAGACAGCTGCAAAGTTGTGAAATCCTGGAGCCACTGCTGCCTATAGCAATGCTGCACCAGCCCGTACACAACGCAAAAGCATCACTGGCTGACATCTGGCAGGCAAGAGAACCTGGATCGAGCCGTTTCATTTTTAATGTTTGCATAGCTTTTGAATGGATAAATGAAGGTATTAACACAATAACAGGGAGCGCAAACAAGAATCACATTCTAACATACCTGAAAATTCAACACACATCTGCAATAAATCTTCCACAGCAAAACCTCAAAGTAGATGAACTGTATTGGTGTTTGGCTTTTATGGAAAAACACACACACACTTGTGACACGCACGAGCACACACACACAGTTGAGAGTGACCTGTTCTATGACTTCGCATCATTTTCCATGGTGGGGGTCACCTGAGGTTGCCCTCATTAGTGTTACTGCCAGTCAAATTAGCATGGACATCAGTTGGAGATGAGGTCAGCTGGCATTCTGGAGTAATGAAAGTGACATTTGACCTTTACATTAACACCCCCCCATGCACACACACACATACATACACACACACACACACACACACACACACACACACACACACAAGCAGCTCTTGTCCAAGCATACAGTCAATAGTCTCCAAAAACATCAAAATGACTCCCCCATTACTCCTCTCATCAGTCGGCAGACCACTTCTCCCAGTCTGTTTTAGACGGCCTTGAGCTGATAGACAAACTGGAGAAACTTTCCACCTAAAAGGCAACGTGAACCCAGCAGGTAAAGTCAGAGAGAGTGTTCAACCGCTGCCCAAATACGTTCAGATAGCAAACCTTCTACACAGGCATCCATCCGCTGAGTATTTCCTGGATTGCAGGTAAGAAAATATACGGGATAGACACTTTAATCAGATTAGTCCAAATAAAGAGAAAATTAGAGAATTAAAAAGGTGTTTTAAAAATAAAAAATCAGAGACATGGGTCTATGCGAGCATGGCCGATGATGACCTAATACAGAAAACGTGCCAGCAGCCTAAAACAACTCTTAGAAGAGGTGTGTTTTCCTTGGATTGACATTATTTCTCTTTAAATGACACTGGTGTGAGACTGATTGGTTGTTTTTCCTGACAGGTGGGAATGAAAAAGCATGTTGACCCTCCTCTACATTCCTGTTGTATGATGCTTCAGAGTGCGTATCTCTGTCTACGCCTGGCTGTTCCAGCGAGCCTGGGGGAGGCTGGTGGACACCTGCCTGACGACAAGACAAACAGTGATGAGAGATGGTGCAAAGGGGGGGGCGGACAGCAGCAATCAGAGAGTGGAAAGAGGATGCCACCATGTAGGAACTTCACCATTTCCAAGAACATGCACCATCAAACAATCTAATGGCACTTCTAAAACTCTGCTCTACCCTCTGAATGAGCAGGGCTTTCCTTGATGGAGCAGCCTTTTCCTCTGGACTAATTAGCTTAATCACATAATTTACCACTGCCAGATGAGACAAAGGCGGAGAGGCTGTGGGAAATGTCAGCGGGGCCCTGACGGACCCGAGGCTTCAGTGTGGTTCCCTGACACCGTCGCTATGCTATTAGCTTTGTATATTTGTCCAACGCACCACAAAGGCTGACATCATGGCTGCAGAATGAATTTCAGATCAGCTCCTTAAATATCTGTCCAAGTGCCCTAATCAGCCTGTTCCGAGTGCTGCTGTTGTCTTCTCTGCGTACACCAACCAGTGTGATGCTTGCAGTGTGGTAGCACACTGAGAACACCTGCATCTCGCATTGAGTCTGTTCATTATTTATGCCGCTCAGCTTCACGGTGGAACATGTGAACAACCGCTGACCAGTTTTGCAGGGGTGACCGTTCAGCACCCTCCCTACTTACAACACTCACACACAATCACACACATTTGTTCTCCACATGTTTTAGTCAAACTAGTTGCTTTGACCTGAAAGGTTTCTGAAAAGGGGGCCAAGACTCATGATTAATAAGATGATAATTGGTTCTCCGTTGTGGGGCTGCAGGTTGTATTTCATTTGTTTCAGTTTTACAGCCGTGCACAGGGTTACGTGACCGGGAGGTAGGTGGTTGTTGTCATTGACAGGAGGTCCAGAATCAACAGCCTTTCTTCACTTCATCCAGGGATTTGTGTTGTCAAGATATGTCTTTCAGACTTACACTCTGCGGCGTCGACAGGCAGTCGGTAGCGGCCAGCAGCAGGGCAAAGGTCAGGGCCTGGCACAGAGTCAGCTTCCTGTAGGCAAAGAGAAAAACAATCGCAACAGGTTGGAAACATCAGCCTGATCTATTTTCACAAGAGCACAGAAATCAAGGAACCCTTTAGGTGGTAACCGGAGGGGAATCTGAGGAGGAAACAGAATGACCAGAAAGAAAAGGCGAGCCTGACATTTTAACCATGAGAGGTCTTTAGGTCGATGATAATATCCACATATAATCTGCTGCATTACAATGATCCCCTGTGGACAAGAACCAAGGACAGGAATGCCCCGATCCAGCAACTATCATTAACTTCACCGCTCACTTCCCCCACCCACCTCGAGGCCGCCTTATTAACTCTCACGTAGCCCAAGAGGCATGGACCGCCCGCCTGCCCGAAGCACCCGTGTCCAACATTAAAGACTTACAGGACCACCTGCTGAGTTTACGGGACAGAATAACTGGCTGCATTGGTTCCTCTCTGATTGAGGAATACGGCAATAAAACAATACTAAATAACTGGGCAGAAAAGCATCGTGTTGGATTTATTTTTCCTCCAGGGTTTTTAAATGAAAGGGACTTTCATCGCCATGGAGCAGGTCCAAAATCTGATAAGTAGTATATGATTATCATAGTACATTATTGACATGATTTATAATCTCAGGCAGCACTGCAACGAAGAGGAGATGTTTTAAGTCATTCTAGGTCATCTGAAAAAAAAGTGGGGGGCCGAAATGTGAATGGCAACAGCACAATGAGGCACCAACAGACAGTGTTGAAAGCCCGTGTTTTGTCTTCATCTCTACCTGGAGGCAAATGTGAGTCTGTCCCTCTGACTCATCAAAGCAGACCTAGTTTCCCAGCGGTGCCCATAATTCTTGGAAGTCCTTCAGACACGGTTTGTGCTGACAGCTGTGGTGCGTCACACCTTTACAGCTCTGTTCCCTGACTGGACGTGTCATTTTTATTTGCTTTTTCTGGGAAAATATATGACCCGTTTCAATTGGAAAAGTACAACAACTTAATCTTCTCCATTTCCTTTGTTTCATCGGTCTGTCCCTCATTTATCTTCGAGGCTGTTTTGACTCCTTTATTTCTCTTCGGGCCATAAACACAGATCTGGTCCAAAGCTCTGGGAGCTCCCTGTTGGCTCAGTCCCAGGTCAGTAGTTGCCCTGTCTAATTAAACGATACACATCTCCCTCACACTTGGCTGAGCAGTCCTTCCCTTCAGCTCCTGTCCTGCCCTTACATGGGGGAATTCAAATCAGAGGAACCGGGGAGGTCACGTTGACCAAAATAGGACAAGGAAGGCTCATAAATCACACATAATTAGATGTTCAGTTTGATGTTTCAAAGTTCCAGGAAGTAGAAGTAGTAGTGCTCTCACAGCCTAGGAAGTTATAGTAAAAACAGGTTATATTTGAAATGAGACTATGACTTTTAAAGACATTTAAATGAAGATCGCAGGGGGAAGAGGGACCAAAGGTGATAAAGCAGACCGTCGGACCAGAAAATGTCCTTTTTACTTAATTTATGGAAAGCTGTGAGCCTTCCTGCATGAGCTTAAATGTCAGAAAGTTCCCTCACAGCATAGATCTCACAGCAAGGAACGGTGTTGAAATGGTCAAGATAGGCAGACTGGGAAAAAAAGCAAATCAGGTGTAAGAGGCTTAATTGGGCTGAGTCAGCGCATCGAGGTTTTAAGAGGTCCACATTCATGGTGATGATGGATTCATTTTTTCCCGTTTAAAAGATGCACATTGATCCCTCAGTTAAGATTAAAGAGTCAGAGATCTACATCTTTAAAGACAGGATTTCAGTACCTCAACTTTACTGTAAAGGCAAATATGAAATCATCATAGGTTTGACTGTGAGACTCTCAATGTGTGAAATCACAAATATGGAAACAGAACTGCACACATGCCTCCAATGTGAGACAGGCTCAGAGGTATTACAAATTAGATATGGATAAATCCAGCACATGACATTGATTTAAACGTTTGATCCTGGAACATCTCTTGTTTCCACAATATCAAAATTCGGAACAATATTCACGCACAATTGAACAGCTCCGATCTTTTCTCCGCAACTTCAGTTGTCCAAAATGAAAAACACATCAGGTCCATTTACTGACCACCTCCCTCCCCTCTCAGAGGGGCCCTAAAAGAGACGAAGAGGGGGTCATTCCTCCTCCTCCCACCCTCATTAAGACTATTGCAGCACATTAGGGAAAAAGCTCCAGGGCAGAGAGACAGGAAATGACTTCAATCAATACCAGACAGCTTGTTTATTTTGACCGACATTAGTCACTCTTACAGCAGCCCCACCCAACACCCCCCAACACCACCCAACACCCCCCAACACCACCCAACACCACCCAACACCCCCCAACACCCCCCAACACCACCCAACACGTGAAGTCGCTCTGCATTCATAAATCAGCAATAAAGCCACTGAGCTCTTCCCTAAAGTTGTTATTAAATAAAATTGAATGATCCTGTTCTGTACCCTGCACGGCTGGAGTCTGCTGCTCTTGGATTAAAAACCTGAAGGCTCTCAGACAGGTAACTTGACCTGCGTCCACCCTCAGCAGCAGGAGACAGGGTGACCTCTCCCCTCAGTGTGCCGGTTGAACTCGCGGACCTCTGCGCTAACACAGCCTGGCCAACAGGTATAGCTCCCACATCCCCACCCTGCACAAATAAACAACACTTCCCTGCTGTTATCTTTCAATTACAGCGAGGCTGCGGCTGCTGGGCGTCTGGCCGGAGCGCTGCAGGTGAGAATGTGTTCTTTGACCTCGGTGAGGTCTGAGTCAACACCGGGGACACCTGACCAAGGCCAGTTAGCGTGTCTGTACGGTGACCCAAGGCACCCTTTTCTTTACGAGGCTCTGCTCACCCACCATGTTCGGAAAAGCAATGCATCTTCCACCCAGTGTCAACCTTTGACCCCCACCGAGCCTCAGCGGTGACCCACCCTGGCTTTTTGTGAGCGCCCCGTGGAGGGTCTGATGGTTATATGGAGTGCCCTGCTGAATGGATTGACAGAACCTTTAGCAGATGTTCAGTGTGAAACTCCAGCGCTAGGCTCTAACCCCTGGGTCTGCGCTGTGAATGCAGCAGCAACAATTGGGCACCACGGAGGCCTCGGTCACGCATGCATTAATGAAACGAGCCACTTTTAACACGAGTGCAGGCCCTTTGTGCAGTGACAGCTGCTTCTTTTAAAGACATAGTAATTTTGTTGTGGTGAAAAGAGATGAAATACTATTGTGCGCGAGGATAAACCCCCCGGAGAGGATGGGTGGCGGACGACTACAGGACGCGCACTGCTTTCTCTGTTGGCTTTGCTGCTGCCAAAATGTCTAGACTTAGCCTCTTGCTCAACCACGGTCCCTTCCCTCCGCTTCACTGCACTTAACTACACGACAGGGAGAACAAACCTGGTACACCGTCATACCTCAGGGATTATGAGATTATCTTTTCACAGCCACTTTGACTGAAGCAGGCTCTCTCATGTCATACGGTTAAAGCATGAAAAACAGATAGAGATGCTCAAAAGTATTTAAAGAGACGGGTAGTCGTGACCAGAGACACACAACACTTTCAACAAGTGAAGGCACCTACAGGACCGGGGAAGCTTTATTTCCTCCGCCGGAGTCGTAATTACAGTAAACGGATTTATGGTATGGCCACAACGTGAAGACACGTCCATCACAATTCATGAAAATTCCTTCGTGAGTTTACAACCTGCTGACAGACAGACATGATCTGAATCCTGCAGAGAGTACGAGACACACACAGGCGCACATGCAGAGCAGTTAACTCTTATCTGACTGAACATTGAGACTGCGGAGGATCAGTTTCAGGAGCTGTTTCAGTGGAAGCCAGAAACCAGATACGTGCGTTCATACACACATGCAGTCTCCACCCTTTCTGTCAGGTGGCAAAATAACAGAAGCTGCTCTGCAAAGTCTCCAGAGAGATGTTTGACGGCACCTTAGATCTGTAAAAATCTGGACAAGGACCTGTGTGACATCCAATTTAATGATCCAGGTCGGATTATTGCTGTCCAGACCCACCAGAATGGGACAAACACTTAAAAGCAGAGAGCAATACCTTCACTGAGCAGTCTCACGTGGACCTCAGCTGTGATATTTGTGGGTGGATGCGGGAAAATCACATCAGACGATATCGTCACATGAACATCACGATCACAGATTACAGATAAATGTTATTTCCCTTTTTTTGTGGATCAGAAGATCACAAAAAACATGTGCAGGAGCAACATGTGATCATGCAGCTGGAACAAATAAACTCCTCTGCCCGACGCTCCCTCGAGCCAGCTCCCAAGGATACAAGTGTCTCTTCACAATCCTGTCTGGAAAAAAGGCCAAAGTGAAGAAATTCCTTACCAAGCGACAACAGCACCAGGGTCATATAATAAATACAGCACATGATAGCGCCGTGGTTACCGCTGTGATCATCACCAGCACTCTCACATTGTTTGGAACTGACAACAATTGTTCTTCATCTAAAAGTGGAATGTTCCCCATTCTTGGTGAGGGATTTCAGCCATTTAACCTTTTGGGCGCTCCTTTGTTGTGGTTTGTGTTTTATTGTGTGCCAAATATCCTCAATGGGTGGCGGCTCAGGAGCGCAGGAAGGCCACTCTCACCAGAACCACGCTGGAGTAATCACACAGAACAGAGTTGAAAGCGGAACGCGTCTTCAGAATACGTGTTTGGAAAGGAGGACATTCTTCAGACTCCTGGATCAAGTTCCTGCAGTTAAAATCATCGCTTGGTTCAGCATCTGTGGACAGATGTGCAGTGAGGTCACACTGCCCTGCTTTAGATGCAGGGCAGTCATGGGGGCGGGGCAGATGGTGGCCACCCAACACTGATCTCAATATGCTGATTGTCCTTCCAAAAACTCGAGGTTAGAGTTTTAAGCTATATGCCCAGTGTTCTGTGTCTGTGGTCAGAGGACAGAAAGAGGCGCCCTGAGCCAAGTTGTCCCCCTGTGGACCAGTCAAGGCTGACAGCCCCCATCTGACAGACAGACCACACATTTCTCCAAAAATACAGCCCATAAAAGGGAAAACTCTGTAGGTCAACATCCTGGGGGTGCTGAAGTGTCCCATCAGAGGATGGGGGGGGGGGGATCTTTGAGTGCAGTTTGACTCTGCTGTTCGCCCTGGGTTTGTGTGCCCTCTGTTGCTGGGCTGGGATTAGATCAAATATGAGCAGGCTAATTATAGCCAGTGACATTTAAGAGATAAAGGTAGGTTGGCAGGACGGCTGGAATGTGAGCGCTGGAATTGCAATATCAGAGATACTGTGAGTGAGGATTGCCTCACTGACAGGAAGTTAAGCTTGGTGAGACTTTCTCCACCTCAGAGCAGAAACAACAACAACAACAACAGCAACAAGTGACTGTGTTTATGTCTTAAAGAGACACGGGGTAAAAGATAGCCAAGGACAGAAACTGTATGTCCAAATCCACAACTCACTCCTCCAGTTTTTGGGAAGGAATGAAAACAACTTCCAACCAGGGGGAAAAAAACAAACCCTCAAGTGTCCCTGGAATTTATCACCTCCCATCCTTCACTGTACTGCAGCTTTGCAGCTCCTCGCAAGCAAAAGCCACACAAGGTAAATATTTGAAGCATCAACTCTCCAGTCCTCCCTGCTGGACACTCCACTTCGAAGACAGAAACGCTCCCTCGGCTCCCCACTGCATCTCCAGCAGAGACATTAAGAAAAGCCCCGTGTCTTACCTTGTCACTAATGAAGGCATGGTAGATCAGGTAGCTCTAACTTCAGCCAGGTAGGTTTCCTCCGTCTTCGTGCACCTTTACGCACGCACAAGATCATCACGCTTTAAAATGTTGCGGATCAGTTGCACAGTGCCTCCCGACTGAAGGCTGCTTCAACGCGTGGATTTTAGGTCCAAATGTACCCATGACCCCCCCTCTCACAAGGTTCTTCTTTTTTTCTACAAATGTGACATTAAATCAGCTTTCGCTTTTCAGAAACCCTTTAATCTGAATTTCTGTCCATCGGATCCAAAATCACATCACATGCTGTATTTTACGCACGAAAGCCGATAAATTCACCTCTCCTTCTCGACCTTAAGTTGGGGGGGAAAAGTCCTCTTTGACTTCTTCTTCCTGTTTCTTCTCTGTATTAAGGACTAGTCGTGATTTGCTGCGGTGCACTTTGCTCAAACAGAAAGTACTGAATCTTTTCGAGCGCGTCGAAAGTCTGTCGCCTCCGGGCAGGTGCTTTAATGCTCCCGCGCAGCCGTACCCGCAGGTTCGGCCCACAACCCGTTTCTGTTCCTCTGAACCTTCTGTTCAGTCCTAACAGGTCCAATGTTCGCAGAGTGCGGCAGGAAAGCGATAAGGAGCTCTGCGCTCACCTCTCTCTCTCACACACACACTCTCTCTCACCCTCCCTCTCTCCCTCTCTCTATGGCTCTCTCCCTCTCTCACTCAGGTGTTTCTGAAATACGTCTCATGTAGTCAATCACCTCGTGGCAGCAAGTCTAAAGTCACAGGTGTCCAAACTGATCGTAGGGGCAAACATGCGGTTATGACAATGTCATTGTAATCTGTCCCTCACAGGTTACCGTGGAGAAGAGAAGGGTCTCTTAGGTAGAGTCGTTAGACTCTTCATTGACTGGAAAGTCATCTGGCGTATTGATAGATTTTAATTAATGTGTAAAGCAAATCTACATGAAGTCAATTTCAGTGTAAACAAAAATATCTTTTAAATCAGTGAACTGTGCTGCTGCTGGTGGACCCCTCACAGGAGAAAACTTACTGACTGAGTATCTCAGGGGGAGAAATGACCTAACATATTAAACAAAGAATTATTTAAAAATAATAATAATAATAATAAAAAGCATGTCCCGCGACCGTCTCGCATCCGGAGCAGTGTTGAGTGGTTCTGTGTTGGTCCACAGCTGAAGTATCTACTGGACCGACAAGACAACTCCCGCTAGACAAGTTGTGACCCAATAGATGATGCATGGACCAGAGGTGCTGAGGCTGGAGTGGTGCTGCTGGGTTCGACGGAGGATATGGCTGGTGAGGCAGTAGGTCGCAGTATCAGCGTATGTCCACTAGGGGGCGCCGCAGAGCCTGGAATGACTCGTAGAGCCAGTTGAGGGGGAGGATTACGCGGGCACGCTGCAGGGGTGGATCGTAGAAGTAACTGGGGTGAGTGTGATAGCAAAGTGGTGGATGAAAACAAGTGAGCCTTTCTTGCCTGCACCTGCAGTGATAAGTCCAAAGAAAGGTTTGACTTGGTGTGGGAGAAAGATGGAGGCACCCAGCCAGTGAATGCCATCTGAAGAACGAAGCTTGGCAACCTCAAGGTTGTGTACGGCTCTCGCCAAGCGCTGCTGCCTTTCTAG
This sequence comes from Takifugu rubripes, assembly GCF_901000725.2. Taxonomy (NCBI): domain Eukaryota; kingdom Metazoa; phylum Chordata; class Actinopteri; order Tetraodontiformes; family Tetraodontidae; genus Takifugu; species Takifugu rubripes. The sequence continues at coordinate 11,837,129 of NC_042297.1, read as the reverse complement.
CCTCTAATGAGTGCCTCTCTGGCCCTAAGTGCCTCCTCATAGAGCCTCTGTCCTTCCTTGGCTCGGTCCTCCTACAGTTTGTACTCCATGTCAGCTTGAGTGCCATGGTTAATCAGGTGGCGGATATCTACCACCTTCATCCGACTTATTTTGTCCTCCAAGATTGCAACTTGTCCAGAGGCCTAGACTTGCAAGAGAAAGTAAATAGCGCTCCAGGTAAGCAGGTAAGCGGTTGTCCATCATCTCAGGTTGTGCTCAATCCAGCTCCGACCAATGTTGGAGGGTCAGCCTCAGTGGGGGCATTGCTGGTTGAGCGTTTATTCACAACGCTGAGGTCGGGCAATGGCTTTATTGTTAAGGTTGAGGATAGACAAAAGCTGGAGTATAACACATATCGAGTATACTGAAGTAGTATAGTAGGTGGCTTTATGATATAGGCCCCATGGTCCCCTGAAGATCAAGAGCTAAGTCTCCCAGTTCCTTTGATTTTGTTGTTTCACGAGGGAGGGCGATGGGCGGTCCCGATTTGTTCAGATGGCGTTTTTATATGGGTTTATCTTTGCACAACTAGGTGGTGCTGTTGGATCTCAACCTGTAGGGCTTTCTTACACTAGTATTGATAGGACTTAGAGAAGGTAAGATAGATACTGTTGGTGCACAGGTGAATGTTCTTGTGTATTGTTTTGGGGATTGTTTTCACCAGAGAAACATTTAGAACGTTAGTGATACATACGGTAACAGGGGCAATTTCACAGTGTTTGTGTTCATATTAGAATATTCCCCAAACAGGATTCCTTTGGTCCTATCAGCCCTGCTAGCCTTCATCATGCACTGAGACGTCAGTGTTTCAGGATACACTTTTAGATAAGCCTTCATTAATCCCCGGGGACAACTCAAAATCCCACTTTTTTGTAACTCTATCCTCCTCTTCTTTAATCAGGTGAGATTTCCTTTTAGAAGCCTTGGTTTTACAGTTAGAGCACATTATGGGCCACATGAGGCTGTAATCCTCGGGTCACAGGTCCCCTTTCAATGCTCGTCCTGCGCACAAGAGGATTGATTCGGTGACTTAGCAACCGCACGTGCACGTGGACCGTCCCCAGCTCGCCGTGTCCATGGCGGCACCACGGAACCGAAGCTGTGCTTCGCAACAGGACAAACGGCAGAGCTGCAAGGCCGTTCTGGCAGCCGTCAGCTGTCGCTCACTGTTATTAATGGAAACTCGTGTTTTAGAGCTGGTGTAAATATTAGTGTGAATCAGACCCTCAGCGCTACACGGGGCACCGTGTTTTGGTTGTTCAGAGGCCAGAATCCACCGGTCCGGCTGCCATTTTTCTGTGCATTTACACAAAAATATTGATTCAGTTCACACACTGAAAGCCTCTGAGAATGTTTCACATCATTAAACCAAGTCTCTTTAATGTTTTCTAGAATCTCCTGCTTCTTGGATAAGCAACAGCATGGGGTTATTCCAGCTGTTCCAGCTGTCACCGAACCTCTTTGGCAGAGGTAACAATGGCAACAATAGATGGGGATTCAATCATTTTGAGCTCATTTGTTGAACGCAGCTCAGTCCATATAAAAGAACAGACGTGAGGACCTCGTTGACTTCCACGTGACCTCTGAGTTACGTCCACGTCTGTCGCCGTAACAGAACACACGTGGCTTTAATTCATTGTGAGGCCGACTCTAAACAAGCTCCGGGGGCTTGATCACGGCCCGTTGAGTCCCCGTCTTCCATCCGGGATCATTTTGTCTTTAAAGGCAGTTGACATTAAAGTATTATGTCCCTAATTCCAGCCCAGTCAAGTCCATTTAGTTTCCGTCGGTCTGGGTCATTTGCGGGTGTATTCAGTGATGAACATGATTTCCAGTGATCTAAGATTCAGAAGATCAACGGGAATAAAAGCTCATGGACATGTTTCTATTATTGTGAGCTTTCTGTTTGTGTGTAGAACAATTACACACACTCTGAGCTCTCCGTACTTGTCGAGGCCTGCGGCGACATTTCCCCCCCCCCCGACAGCTCAGAGATGACAGAAGCAGCCGCCGAGTGTTGGCAGTAATCATCACATCCATGCAGCTCCGCTCTCTCTTTATGTAATAAGAGGCTGGAGAGGCTCTTCACCCCTCCTCAAAAACATTAGGGGGGTCGGTGTTTTTAACACCAGCGCTGATAAGAGGCCACCTCTATGGGTATCAGGAGGCTGATACCTCCCATCTGCAGCAGGAAGGGAAGAGGGCTTTGACATGGACGTGTCCCACCGCTGTCAGGTTACATTTAAGCTTTGACCTTTCACTTAGACGGTTGAAATGATGCATATCCAGGAAGATCAGAGCAGAGCTGTCAGTGTTTTATATTCATAATTCACCTACCGAAGGATTTCTAACACAAACCATCACACGACTAGATGCTTCCTGGTGCGACTGTCACCTGGTTGTCAAATCAGGACAAAACACACTAAATACTCAGGCTTGATGAGCTTATTTCTCCCGGTCACAAAGTTTTCCCATGATTAGCTTCAGGAACAGATCAGGATGTCAGTGAACGCCTCACATCGCAAACTGGCTGAAAATTTTGCAGTAGTTCTCGGTTGAGTTTGAGGGCTCACTTTGTTGCATGTTGCCTTCACTCTTTTCTGTCTTGATCCAAAAGGTTTCACACTCATTACTTCAAAGATCCTTAGATGTCGTCCTGGGAGCACTCACCCGTGCCTGATTATCGGGATTCCAGTCGTCACTTGCGTCATTAACGCTCAGCATAAGAGCAGCTCATTACACGCCACTGCCATTAGAACTTTAACAGCAACCTTCCCGAGAGGGAAAAGAACATACAAAAACGGTTAAAGCTGCCGTAAATACCATCCGCCGACTTTACTGGACAGTTCAAGTACTGTAAAACTGGCTGAACATCTGCAACAATCGTGTACAGGGACCAAAGAGACACATGTTCTTAGATTTCCCCGAGGACCCTCCTTCATTTTCTCTTCAATTGTCTTTGAAGTTCCAGTTTAAAAGCAGCCGTTTAAAGATGCCACCACTCCTGAAATGAAGCCGCTTCTGATTCATTGCAGACTTGATTTTTGGCGACCTTACCTGACAAGGACATACTCCTGTAGTGTTTATTTTCTGAAGGGTCATGTAAGTTTTTGGTCACCAATGCCTCCGTTCACACTGTGACTGTGCCAGTGTTAAAAACAAGGAACTCAACATGTTTTAAAGGAACCCGCTTCCTTTTGAAATCTTTAGAGTTGAGTCAGACGAAAATGTTGGAAACAAACGGAAAAAAGCAAGCTGGACTGTCAGCAACATAAACAACAGTGATGGGAGTTCCTCCCCACTGCAACCAGTTAAAGGAAGTCATGAAACCCTTAACAACAAGCCAGTGGGTGGAGAAAAAAAGCCCCTTTAATGTTAAAAAAAAATCCTGTTTTAATCTCACATGCCACTTATGGCAACTAATGGGAAGCAGATGTTTAGTGGAACATTCAAGAGAGGTAAAAAAAATAGAAAAGATCGTCATTTTGAAAATGACACTTAACCTCCATGTTCTTTCAATGGCCACAATGAATTTTAGAGGCCAACTAGGGTGGTGAAGAGGAAGGAGGTGGAATATGAAAACTTGACATGAAGATGCTGCCCTCGGGAGCCTGCAGAGCTCAACAGATTTGTGGCAGCCAAGCCCTAATGTGCACCTAAACAGTCATAAATCACTTCGGAGGGCAGAAAAAACATGCATGTTTTTGTCACAAAGCTGTTTACCCCTCATCGGGCATTTATTTTAGAAATAAATTTATGCTTCAATTCTGCGGTGATAGGTAGGATCAATAATGCAATACCGATATAGAAATGGTCTGTATTTATAAATACAATTTAATTTATATATATATATATATATTTAGATATATGATACGTTAACCGAACTTAAGAACCCAAAACGGTCAGGTTTCAGACCAACGCTGCTCGGACGCCACCTAGTGGCTGCAAAAGCAACTGCAGTGAACGCTTGAGGAGGGGGAAAAAAGCATCAGGAGACAGAACCTATAGAGTTGTGTTTATATTAAATCAGATAGATAAGCACTATAACATATACAAACTTTGATATATTCAGGAAAACAAACTCAAATTACGTTACAAAAAGTAGTAACACTAGTAGACAAAAACATTATTTAAATAACAGAACTGTACACTTTCATATGTAACTAAAAAGTACTGTAAGACACCAAAACTGGACAGAAGAGACAGTTAGTAATAAACAGAGCAAAAGCTACAGGACTAGATGAGACGAGTTCTTGTTGGATTATGACAAAACAGGAGAGTAAGGCAGCAGAAGGCAGCATTCAGACAGCAGCAAGAAAAATCGACAAGGATAGAAATGCATCAGAGCTGCAACTGAATATAAAAATAACCTCATCAAAACAGCCATAACCCCCCTTACATACACAAATATACACAATCCACCGGCAAATTATTCAATATTCCCTGACCTTTGATTAACTGGATAACAGACACTGTGGACACTGGACACACGTAACCTAATGATTTTACACAGATCTGAATAATTTTTTTTTAAAAAATGTATCTGCGAGCAGCAAGTCCAAAGCACACCTGCTCAACAGGTGAGAAATAAGTTGCATAGATGAAGAGGGAAAAAAACGACTCCAAATCCATTTGTAGTTACGTTTACAGAAGCATTCTTAGGGAAAAATATTTGATTTGTAAAAAAAAAAACACCAGGGGGCACTCTATGCCCAAGAACGCTGCGTTATTACATAATCTAGTGTAAATATGAACTCCTTGCACAACGTGGAACAACAAGGACAAAAGCCAGAAAAATGTTAAAAACTTGCTTAAGATTTAAAAATGTTTGCATGTGTGTTCTGTTAGTAATTCTAAACTTTGTTTGAATGGCTTCTTTCAAATTCTTTGGTTATCAGGTACAAAAACCCCGCATGAAGTACAAAAAACAACCAAACAAAGAAAAAAAAATAGACAAATTAGTGCAAATGTGAGTAAGTGCATCATTACATGATATCCGCCGTCCACATAATGTCCAACTGCACTCACACGGGGGTGGGGGGGGGGTCAATGACAGAAAAATAAATGCATAAACAATATTTGGGACAGATTGATCCACAGTAGCACAGCGCATGCCCTTATTCACAACATTTACAGTACAAGTGCTGTTAGATGTCAGTAAAAAAAAAGGAAAATAAAACATTTTTCAATGATTGTACACAGACTATTTAACTTAAAAAAAAAAAGTTCTTGAAAAAAAAGAAAAAAAAAGAAATTGGATGCTGCTGCTCCAGTGCCGTCAGAGTTTTGCCAACCTGACTGGGCAGAGCTGGGACATCGTTCCGAACAGATGGAAAAATATAGCAGTCTTAGAAATTCATTTCTTCATTTAAAATATCTATCTTTTTAAGTAATTGTTACTTAAGTCTTTGTAAACAGCTTGCCCTTTTTGTTTCTACTCTGAAATACATTCTAATCAGACTTCCATATTGTATAGACGTGTCCATATCTATGGTGCGCGTCTCAAAACTATTCTGATGTGTAGAAAGAAACTGAACCCAAAGCTTGAATCTCTTGGGTCTCGTTTTTCTCCAGATGTGAGCGGCAACAGCAACCCTGCTCTCTTGCAGAGCAGGAAGTGAAGCTGTGTTGGCATTTTGCATGCTCCTCAGCTCAGTGCTCACGTTGCTATGGCGGTGTAACCGCGGCAACCAGGTTGCCATGGCTTCGGGAGAGCTGGTGATGCTGATGATGAGGGACGGAGGCTGAGGATTGCGATGCGGAATGTTCATCCCGGCGTTCTTTGATGTTGCAGCCTCTTAAAAACCCGACGATGGGTGAAGTCTGAGCGACTCCAGGCCGAGCACGAGTCAAGGATGCAGGTAGAAAGTGTTTGTTCACAAGTCTCCTCCTTCGAAAGCTTCACATTGAAAAAGTCTTAGTGGCTGCATGCACAGAGGCCTCAGAGACGTAGGTGCGCGTGTGTGTGTGTGTGTGTGTGTGTGTTTCTGGACACCTGCACCCCTCTGTGCTCAGAGTCTGTCACTGCGGAAGGTGTCTTCCACGGAGGGGTCTGGCAGCACCATGTCGGGGTCACTGAGCATGCTCAGACCATCCAGGCTGAGGGGCTCGATGCGCAACTCGTCCTCTAAGGGAAAGACCCCCTCCGAGTCGAAACACTCGGGCACGGTGGAGAGAGCGCTGCTGATGTCTTTGGACAGGCTGGGGTTGGAGTCATCTGAGAGGGAACAGATGACAGTGGGTGAGTGTTTCTTCTCGCTGCGACCTCATAGTGTTGCTTTTTAAAGAAAGTTGACACTTCCAGGAAAAGCTCTGGAGCCTCGGGCTGCTTGCTGCACTTCTTTTTTTCCCGCCCTTGCTGAATCTTCATGAACCATTAATCAATATTAACAGATAGTAGTCAACAGATGATTTCCTGAGGGAGCTCAAATAATTCTTTCATATCTTTGGTCACGATTGCACCATGACTACTGATTTAAACCAGAAACCCAGAGGGCAAATAGTTTTTCAAATCCAATAACTTGCTGATTAAATAAAGATTTTTAGAACCTAACAGCAAGTCAAGCATACTCTGATCAACACCAGCTCAGTCCCCTCTAGTAGAAAGACATGTGAAAACATCCCTCCACTTATGGCCAGTCAAAATCTTTCTAAGAGACCAAAAGAAGCTGAAGCCAGATTTACCTGTGAGTATGATGTTGGGCAGACCTCCGCTGCAGTTGGAGTATAACATATTGGACCTCATGTGCACCGGATCCTGCAGGCTGCCATGGCTGCCGCCCAGACCCGAGAGAGCAGCCTGGGAGTAGTAGAGCGACGATGAGGCAGAGGGGTCGAAGCAGGAACCCCCTGCTGTGGTATTCATCGCATTTTCCAAAAGAGCAAACTGGTCCAACTGGGTGACAGATGGAAATGGCAGGGAAAAGAAAGACGATTCAGAATCAGGGAGCAATAAACATGAGACCTAAAGGTCAGGAAGTGAATTTCAAACCACCGTGAATGCAGCAGGTTGCGCGTCTACCTGATACGGGAGGGCTTTGCTCTGGAGGTTTGAGAACTGCTGCTCCATGAAAGAGTCAGCGAAGATCATCGCCATGTTGTTTTGCTGTCAGGGAAAAGATTTTTTTAATTTTTTTAAATCCAAGCACTCAACACATGAGAAATGACACTCACCTGAATGTTGGTGAAGTCCAGCGAGATGTTCTGAAGGGGAGAGACTGGCTGCTGTTGCTGCTGGCACTGTCGGCTCTTGTCCACTCCATGCTGGGACTGCTGGTAGAGGGGATAGGGCGGGGGTGGCTCTCTTGGCATGTTGCTCGTGTCCAACGCAACTCCCTAGACAGAATGAAAGAACAAAAGAGGACTTGCAAAAGACCAGCTATACCGATTTCACTACTTCACTCAATCATGTCCGACGTGTGTATACCTGCGTGATGGGGGACAGCAAAGGCGACATCGTGGGAGAAAGCTGCTTGGCCAGACCCCTGCGCTGATCACTACCAGGAGACAGCGTGAGAGGGCTGATGGGAGCAGGCCGTCGCCGCGGGGAGCTGTTGGACAGGCGAAGGGAGGAGTTGATGGAAGGGTTACTGAGTGACGACTGTAGCTGGCAGTTGTTGAGGGACGCCTGAATGGACGGGTTGCTCAGAGAGGAGGACAGGCCTGTCAAAAGGTGGAGACGAGACATCAAGCAGGTGTAAAGGGAGCAATGAATGAGCAATGAGAATCAATCAAGTGTATCTGAAGCCGACTACAACTCAGGAACATGCAGAAGTTATGATGTAGCAAGTGTTCGGTTTACCAGAACACTGGACCTTATTGTGCAGCAAAGATGGGAGGATGGGGGGGGCAGAAAGAGAGGGAGAAGAAAAGAACCAATTGTTATGAGCCTAAAAAACAGGGTCGGGGTTCCTGTGTGACTTTGGTGCTTGGCCAAGCTGAACTGCATCTGACACGAGAGCACAACCGACTGCACAGTCCCTCAAACCAGGCAGCGGCCGAGGAGTTAATGGAGGGCGTTTATGAACAAGTCTCGCTGGCAACAAGAAGATGGAACCCGCTCTACACCCGGCAGAAGCAATTTACAATTTTAAATATAAAACCAGAAGCCATTAAATTATTTTCCCCACACTTATCTGTTCAGGAAAATCTATGCTGAAAACAGTCTGGGTGTAATTGCACACTCCTGCCTGAGGTCAGCCAGGGAGAGCTTTGCCTCCTCTGTCGCACTCCGACTTCAGTCGTGACCCAACCGACCACAACGCACAGTGTCCAGGTTCTAATGCTGATGTGACTCGACCAGACATGTTCCAACGAGAAGTGAAATCACTGGTAAGCCACACGGTTGCCAGGAGACCATTATTACAGAGTGCAAGAGTTGTGTTAGAGCAGTCGTGTTGTTTGGGTTTTCCTGTCTAATGCTGCTCATCTTCTGTGTTGTGGAGCCAATAAACAAGTCTCTTGAGTTCTGGCAAAGATCTTTTGGTCATTTCAATGCCAAAAGCATCAAAAGATACTGTACAAGACTCAAATATGGATGTGAAACACTAAACACAAAGCTGTACCGTGGCCACCTTGCGAGTTCCCAATGCCGAGGTGCATCATGGCAGCCGGCAGGTTTCCGGTGCTGCTGCCGCCACTCAGGTTGGGGTACGCGCCATTGTCCTCGGGGTCCAGCGGTGTGGAGAGAGGCGAGGGGAAATGCAAGTTGCTAAGATCAGGTAGGGATCCTCCTGTGTTTAACAAGCCCTGGTAGTGGCACAGCCCTGGATTCTGCTCCGGAGACGGGAATATGCTGCGGGGGAGGGAGAGAAGGAGAGAGAAGCGTTTTCAGGAACAACACCGATGATCACAATCCACATGAGTAACAGTGACGCCGCTAATGCCCGGGTCACCGTGAGTGTCACTACCGTTTCACACACCCACTTATGTCCAATCTCTGGGTTTTTGCATCTTTACTCTTTTTCTATTATTTATTTTTTTTGAAATCTCATCTGCATTTGTGCTCAAACAGCGAGTGCGTAACAACTGTGACTCAATGATACACCCACATGAACTCAAACTGAGATGACACAATGAAGAAACGCTTCATCACAACCGAAGCCTCTCCCTCGATGCCGACTGAGCCGTCTTGTACAACTAAAACAGTGGACTGAAAAAAGAAAATCCACTTTTATTGGTAGGAGCTGCAGCCTTGAAAGCTATTTTATTGCCGAGCACCTTGCCCAGAGAATTTTGATTCTACAGGAACACAAGAGAAGATCAGGAGCTTCCTTTTTGAGACTAAAACGAACAAAACAAAACTCTAAAAACCCAAATATTCATTGAATTGACGACTGGGGAAAATCTGGTTCCTTTTTCAGTTCCTGTTTCAAAGAGACCGTCGGCTGCCGAGTTACGGACGTTGTTTAGAGTCAGAATTAAAGAGAAATATTCAGAATTAACCCTTCAAAACCTGGAAAACAAACGCATCATCTGTGAGGTCATTTCATTTCAAGTTTAGTTTGTCCAAAATTTGGCAGGCCACTCGTGAATGGGTGTTTAGGGGGAACGCCTCTTCCACTCAAAGCCTACAAGTTCTTCAAGAACCATCATCAGTGGTCGGCTTTGTTACCTGCTGCCAAAAATAACCTGTAAATTGAAATCATTGCGTGCAAAAATAAGCGCATCCGTTTGCTGCCGAACTACAACAGGATAAAGGTGGTTTGTGCAGGGAAGACAATGGTCTCAGTGAACCTGCTGTTACACAACGGCTGTGGAATGTGATAGTAAAAACTCCACTCCTCTTGCTTCAGCAAGCGCCTGACGTATGAAGAGGAACAGGGGTATCCTGTCTAACCAGCTGGAAGTGTGAGGGATTTTCATGCTTCCACAATTACAACATTATTGATGAGCAGAACACAGAGAAATTAGAGGGAAATGCATTTTAACGTGTTCAACAGGCTGGTGACTTACTTGATTCCAGGCACCTCGCAGGATTTAGGCCTTGATGCCAGAGACTGAACCTGAAACAGAGACACAAGCTGGACGATGGAGGATTTGTTCACTTTAATCATGTTGAATAGTGCGTTTGATTGTTTGAGCTAACTAAAATACCTGATGCACAAGAGATCCCATCATGTTTTTAAGAGAAGTTATTGTTGCGTGTATGTGTAGTGACCGCGCCACGAACACGCAGAACAAACAAGACCTAACAAACATGTAACCTCTCACCTTTTTGGCTTCCCATAGTTGTTTGGGAAGTGGCTTACTAACACCTATCAGGCTCTCCTCGTTAACCAGGGAGGGGAAACTGAAGACTGCTGGCAAAAAGATGCATTTTAATGAAACGTCTTAAAATGAGAGCTCATTAGAAGTCAAACGTTCGACTCACCGTTGCCAGAGCTGTCCACCTCTGCCTCGTTTAAACTCACTGCATTCACAAGAAAGACAGGATAGGAAGAGGAGTGAGAGAAAGGGGGAGGGAAGATACCGGTAGATAAAGCGGTTCACAGACAAGAACCATTAACTATCTCGACATATGTGGCACAATCATCAGTCCTACTGAGAAGCACAAGGCCTCTGGGATACATCCTGCAATTATTGCCTAAATTCATAAATGTTGGACATCTGGCATCATTTATTAGACCGATGAGGAAGAAGGAAAATAGGCGAAGATATGATAAGGAGAGCCATTTTTCCCCCCCACTTGAAACAAAGAGCTCCCTTCGGCTCCACTGTCAGGATCCAAACCCGCCATGTGTTTTCTCCTTTGGGCTTTGCTCCGTTTAACAACAAATACGTTACTCTTTATTTCATCACTCGCAGTATAAAACCGGGTCTTCATTGCTTCTCCTTTTATCTCTCTGAGGCTCACTCCATTTTGATCAGCAGCTTTTGAACAGATGGGACAAAGAGGTGATAGAACACGTTCTGGCACTATTACATTCCCCCTTTGAGAGGTGTCTAATCGCTGAAGCTCGCGGAGGCGCAACTGGGACGGAAATGGGACAAATGGGATGGAAAATGGCTGGCTTGCATCCCAGCCCCGTTTATGCCGTGCAATGTAGTAATATGGGTATTGGAAAAAATGGTATATTCTTTCAGGCAAGGCAATAATCAGGGTCGTTTAGACTGTTGTAACATTACAACCGCAGAAAAGAAATTAAGAGAAACACTGAACTCATCTCGACCTTGGCGCTGTGACTCATAGCTGTAATTCATATTTAGACGCTTTGTTAATCAGTCAGTGCTCAACAAAACAATAGAAATGTTCTGTGGTATCAACAAACTAACAACGGAATCGGTAAACAGGCTGTGAGGCTTAATCTCAGGTTCAGCAGCAGCTTCTTCAGGAGAATGATAAACCAGAATAAGGCCTGCAGGGTAGCAGGAAAACATTAAATATCTAAGCTGATTTACCATTTTCTTTTCAGCCAAAGAGGATAAGCAATCATGCATAAAATCAGTAAATCTATGGTGACAGGTTTCCAGCTGGGGTTAAGGTGACACATTTTAAATCACAGCCGACTGTAATCTATGCATCTGCACAAGTTCGTGTTTGTCTGTGAAAGTCCAACTTGGCCAGGATCTTAAGTAATATCCTGTTTAACCCTGTTGGCTAAACACAGTAGGTAGTAATGCACTGCAGGAGTGCTCCTCTCATCCACCACGCACTTCATCAGTGCTGAGATCAGACAAACACTGTAAACGCTGCCAAAAACATGCCAGAACCTAGCCAGGAAAAGCAGCTGACAGGGTGCATGTGTGCATAAAGAGGGAGGAACTGAATTAGGAGTGATAAATTTGTCTCTGGGCCGACGTGATCAGCCCGCTTGAACCATAAACACCAGATCGGCCTGATGGCGAGTGGCTCAGCTGAGCCGACAGACAGGGATGAAAGGACGCTGTTGGATGGACTGTGTTCTCTGTTAATCAATGACCAGAGGAATGGAACTACAAACACCATAAAGTAAGCTACAACATAGATCTTGTCCATTAACAGCCAGCAAAGGATGACGGCGAGGGGCTTGAGTTAAATTACAGCATATAGACGAATGTCTGTGTGTACAAATGAAGTTTGGTTTACATTCATTTCTGTCCACACCTACATAGTATTTGCAGTGAGTTTAGCCACTCTGCTATACCTCTAATACAAATGTGGGATTAAGGGCAGGTGACACTGTCATCCCGTACCTGCATTTTACTCTTACCATTACGCTGGGGGGGTCCACGGCCCATATGCTGGTTCATACCGAAAGGGTTCTGAGGGTTCGGGTTCATGGCGCTCGTGTGAAGAGCCGAGTCTGAATTAGTTCTGTGTAGGAGTGAGAGAAGGAGACAAATGAGACAAAGTGTCAGGACAGCACCTTGGACAGAGGCAGAGGACAGGGATGCGACGCTGCTTCCTGTTCCAATTCTACATAAATGAGTCCCCTGACCTGACCACACTTGATGCTTTAAAGCATTAATGAATAGAGTAAAAGCTGTAAAAACAAAGCATCAATGGAGACTGGAGAGTGTTTAATGCACTATTGCCATTAACATTGGAGTGAATCATTTGTTTACATCAGATACACATTCCTTAAATTGAGGCCAATATTAATATCTGAATTCTCTGCACACTGATTTCTAAAGCAGAGCTGGAACCACCCAAGGTCTTTATCTGGCTGTGGAGCTCAGAAAAAACCCAGTAAACTCTCTGAAGAGCTGAACAAAGCTAGGATTTATTTAGGAGCTACAGAGATCAAGTTTCCCCTTTTTCTCTTCCAACAGTAAAAAAAAAACACATCCACAAACGTTCAAACTGGCTTCAGTGAAGTAATTATAAATACAAATCAGTGGGTGACATGTAGAAGCTTTGAAAATGTTAATGGGCGTCTTTGATGGAAGACTGCAGAGGAGCTGTGAGTTGTAAAGCTGGGTTAGTAGGAAAAACAACTGATTAATGCTTCAGACATTCAAACTGGAATGATGAGTGGAAAAAATGAATTAAATCACCAACACACAACAGTGTTTAGTGGGGCTTCTGTGGTCCTTTATTTCAGGGCCTTGAAAGGAAGAAAAGGGGATTATTACCATGTCTCAAATCAGGCAAAGGTTTAGAAAGGATGGAAAAGAGGATGAGAGATTGCAAAGAGACAAAGAGCAGAATTGTCTGCCTCCGTGTGCATGAGGGATAAAGCGGTGAAGACAAGCTGAAGGGAGACAGAGAGACGGGAGAGTCAAGGGTCACCTGTTGAGCTGCGATATTAATCTAAACCCAGGCCGTTTTTCCTCAGTCCATGGCTGCTGCTCCCTTCAAAGAGACAGAGGAAAAGAATGGCAGACATGTTTACTGGGTGAAAACAGAGATCCCAGACTGCTGCCTTAAAGGCTACCAAGAAGATAGCATATCTCTTAAATGGGAAGAAAGACCCAAGGAACTGTCCAGAAGTGGAACAATGCTGGTATTGTTGGATGCAAAAAGAATAAATTAACAATGAGGACAAGGGCTCTAATGAGCCTGCAGCAGATCTGATCTTCAGTTCTGATGGACGGCGTAAACAACTTAAGGCGAAGTGCTGCTGCCAGAACCAAAGAGTGGAGTGAGTATGAGGACGAATTCCAGCTCCCAGAGACGCGGCCAAAATGGGTCATCTCAGCACCAATGAGCAGTCTAAACTCTAGACCGATGATTGTGGACAATTTTTGATGGTTAAATAAAAATAAATCAAAAGAATTCCAACAGTCTTAGGCACACCTAGACCACCAAGATGGAGGAAAAAGCCCCAGAGAGTCATCACACCACATCTCCCACATGTTCTTTACAGCCTGGAGGGAGCTCCATCTGCAATTTCATCCCAAGAGAGGCTGGTAGAGGAGCAGCAGGCCAAAGATGGGTGACTGAAAGAGGGAGAGGGCATGGGAGTGGACCCAGACTGGAAAACAGTCTCTGAAGAGACGCATCCAGAGCTGCACTCGGTTCTGTTAGAGGACTCCAGGAAGCAATCCCTGAGGAGGAGTCCTCTTCCCAGACACCAGTAAACAGTTCATTGACATATTCACATTCAGATGTGAGTGAACAAATGTTCCCTGCTAGAGTCTAGATAATCATCAGATGCAGGGAGACGATAAAGCCTGCTGGTCAGCCCGCTGGTCACAGAGCGGTTAAAGGCTGTGTGAACAGCTCTGCTCCCCTTCATTTCTGCTGGACTGCACAGTCCCTCAGAATTGGCCCACTGCCCTCAAGTTCTGTTCTAAAAACATTGCGGGAAGCTTTGCGTGACTTATCTTAACCCACACACGTGAATGCTTTACATGGCTTCTCAGAACCACAGCTTCTCCTGCTGGTGCTGCAGCACCTAAACAGTTAAAGAGCAGCACACATGTGCTCAGTGTTGAACGCGCCCACTGGCCCGCCCACTCAAACACTCCAAGTACAACACAACCGTGAAAACAAGCCCGAGACCCTGGAGACATTCTTCTCTCAGGAGAGTTTAGAATAATGTGAATACATCACCTAAAGAATTTAGTAAGACAGTGTCACCACACCGGATTTAATTTTAAGGGATTTCCCAGCAACTTACTGGAATCCAGTGTGGCCAGACTCCTGGTTGGTTTTTATTAAACCAACCACTGACGCAAAGGCATCATTCATTTTTTGCCACATATCTAGGACTAATAACGACATATTTACCTGCAATTAATGTGCTGTTTTACCATATAAACCACGCTGTATTCAGACTCTCTTTGACCGATGCAGCTGTGTGCTAAAATAAAACGCAGCTCTGCTTAAGTACTGATTCTGAAGACTGGTGTCAATGCAGAATTTCTTTGTTGACAAATTTACAAAAACAAAATCAAAAAAATGTGTATTTGAGGAAAGTGAAAGGGTTTGGAAACGTTGACAGCAAAGAAACTTCCACAATCTGAACATCCTGAAGTGCACAAAGTAAAAGTGGAGCGGCACAAAATACTCCAGGAATAATGCTCCCATAAATCTGCTCTCCCTCCAGAAAGTGTTGGGTTCTTCTACTCATGAAGGGCTGTGTCTCCAAATGCTTTTCCATCTCTGTCAAGTTCAAGCCTTTCCAGTTTGCTTTCTCTCCAGAGTTTCTTTCTCAACAATTTTTTGGGAATCAGCGTGGCGGTTATGTAAATCACACCAATGTGAACTAGACAGGACCACTGGGGCTCATTTATTACACTGTCTATGCTCCTATAACATCTCACTAAGCCAAGACATACAACAACATGGACATTTTCAAGGGGATTTTTTCATCTATAAAATGATAAAAGGGGCTGTTGCAGTAATGCGAGAGGATCATGTACAAAATTCATGCTCTCGGTGCTTCGCGACTCTCCCAGAAAAACGCGTGACGTTCATAAGCCGACTTGTTCATCTGTGTGTCGTCAGCGTTGACGACAGGGTGTGGGCCCTGTTCAGTACAATCCATCAGTGTGATACTGCGTTATCCACCGATCCCGGCATTTTGCTGATGACGCCGAGGGCCAGCGGAGCCACAAACCTAATGAGAAAGAGTGAGTAGGGAGGAGCTCGCCTTTTATCGCAGGGCCATAATTCTCTCCCTGTAAACACAGAGGAAACGTCCAGAGAAAGAAAAGCAGGAGAAAAAGAGGATGTTCCAGCTCATAGTAAGAGGCCGACAACTGCTGCTCACCCAGACTTTTAAAACGGAACGCCTGGAAAGAAAACACGGCTTCCCCAGAGTAAAATGATATGAGGGCCACAACTCGTCACCCTTCTCGTCACCGTGTGCGACTGTACTATAGAAGTTTGATTTTAAAAAAACAAA
Organism: Takifugu rubripes; assembly: GCF_901000725.2. Taxonomy (NCBI): domain Eukaryota; kingdom Metazoa; phylum Chordata; class Actinopteri; order Tetraodontiformes; family Tetraodontidae; genus Takifugu; species Takifugu rubripes. The sequence goes on along the minus strand of NC_042297.1, from coordinate 11,821,314 downwards.
CAAACAAACAACCATACTGACAACCACACCAAGAGGAAACAGTTCTCAAGATGATAGAAAATAAGGCAAAAAAAACCCACGACATGTAGCAGAGACGCCTTACTCACCTTCTCCAGTTGTTGTCGAGCGGGGGGGACAGGTACACACCTCCATACGGTGAACTGTCGATGTGCTCTACAGTTAAAGAAAGCACCGACGGTGACAGAAACGATGCAAAAATAAATGTAACAAGAAAAACACTTTTCTTATGTTGTAAAGCTCCACAATCATAACCGAGCTAGTTCCCAGGCCAGAGGTCACATTTCCTCTTTGAGCTCTTTTTGGCTTTTACATGGACAGCTATTGAATTTGAATCATGTCAGTTGCTACAGAAGGTATTTTTCCCTCACAACAGAAAATAAAACAAGTATTGACTTGATTAACAGTAGAGACCCAAGGAAGCATGAGGCTTTGTCAACTGCCAGAACAACAACCGCACGATGTTGCTGGTGTCTGACGGTGATGCAAGGCAAGTGGAAATGATGGCGCCATCTCTTTGAATACGTAATGGGAGAATTGCACAATGATTTGATTTACTTCTGCTGACTGTGGAGTTCCTGACATTGTCTGAAGGGGCAGGACAGCAGAAGGGCGGTGTTTTATTCACCTCAGATTTGCAAGTTCTTAGTGAGGGATGACCAAAATGCTGCTTAATGAACTATTGTGCAGCGTTCCTTTAGGCTCTAAGCAAACTAATGTATTAATTTAAACAAAACAATTATTTAGATCCATCTACTGCCTTGAAAAGGAAAAAGGATATCAAAATAACCACAAAGCAAAGTAAAAAAAAATAGAAACATGCCCTGTCAGACTGGAAAATATGTAGAAATTTTTTTTTTGGCATCGTTTGTAGTGACAGGATTTGTTGTATTTATCGCCGTGCACGTCTATGATCGCGTTGGCTGTTCCAGACGCGGCGTGCTCAGGGCATCGGGGCGCGATCACACCATTAGAACTGAGCTGCTTTCAAAGAGAAGGTCTGGAGTCTCACTTTGGAAAGACTAGAACCAAACCCTGAAATACATTTTCTCCAGAGTCAGCCATAGAATGTTTCAGCAAGCGTATAGAATTAAGATTGACAGGTATGTACACACCTGTCGACTTTCCTTTATCCTCAAAGAAAACATTAACTACATAAACAAACTCGGGGACTAATTCATTGAGCATCCATCACACCCGGAGAACCCAAAAGGACAACTCTGCTTTCTCCAGTGAGGCGACGTGAAAAGCTCCAGAGAATTCTGTTGAGCTCCCCGACTGACTGCTGCGCATCAGATCGCTCTCGTCAAACAGCGTCCTAAACACGCCCAGCTCATCCTGTTTTGCACGTGAAAACCTTCCGTCTACAGCTCCAAGGGACAAGCTACTATGGACAATATTACTTTAGCGTTTTAACAAAAAATAACAAGTTAGTAGTTTTCCTCTATCAACGAATCAACAGGAAATCTCCTTGACATAATTGAGCTCTAAGTATTAGTTAGCTGCCCTACCAAACACCCCCAGGCCAATTCCGGGAAAGAAAACCAATTGGAGCATGCAAGATACCAAACTTCCATTCTACTTTCCTCATGATTGACAAACAGACCATTTCCAGCTTCATCATAATCTAATCTGCTCCCACTCTTCAGTGTACACAGCCAGAATGTGTAACCGTGACGCCCCCAAATCTTAATGACCCTTAGGTCTGAGTCCAACGCACCGTCTCTGCGTCACACTTTGAATTACCATAATGACTAAGTCTGCTCCTCGGGCCAGAAACCTGGTAAAGGGCCGTCAACATTACAAACCTCAATAAAAACACAGGAGGAGAAAGTGATTCACTGTGGAGACCTCCTACTCTGACTGAGTCAGCTCTGAAAGGATATCTGTCGTCCGTGCTTGTCTAGAGGGCGGCGGTGAGGAGAGTTGATGCGGTTGCGCTCCCTGTGGACCCTCTCAACCAGCCCGTGGTGGCGAGTTCCTCTCACCGAGTCCAGCCCTGACGGAAAGCCACCCTGAGACAGAAACATTGGACATTAAAGGTGTCAGAAGCAGCATGAGGGTAGCAGACACAGACACCGCGAGGGGGAGTAAATACACGCCCTTTATTTCTGGTCTGACGACCTCTGAGGTTAAAGCTCTAACAGGAAGTCTTAACCAAACGCTTTACATCCAGGAGAAAATTGCGAATGGGCTCTATATAAGAAAGCCTTTCTGCCTCCATGCGGGGCTCAATTTCTGGACTGGTCACAGATTGTTGCTCCACGTCAAAGGGCCATTATTTTCAGCAACAAGGACACTTTCAGCAGAAACCCCAGCAAAGGCCAGGGGCTGGATAGAAGACACAAGATCCAGTCCAGCACTGCAGTCATTCAGAGCCTGCGGAGGGCTACTGCTCTTATCTGGTTTAAAGCGGGCAGAAACACCACGAGCCAGACAGTTTTACAAAAATTCCCCGAATACACCATTTCAAATCTAATCCCAATGCCACTGTTAAGGATGAAAGAGTGTGAAGAGGCAGAAATGAGCCTAAAAAAGCCCATTAGAGTCACTGCAAATGCCGGCAATTTAGTCGTGGTCTCACTGAGAACCCAACACAGAAGCAAATTCTGATTTAAATCCCATTCCTATCCTGTGAAGGGAACTGTTCTCCAAAACATTCCAGGTTTGGCAGTAAATGCAACAAATATGAGGTCCAAAAAGACTTAGAAATGGTACAAATGAGCAATTATTAAATGGAACAAAGCATCCAGATTTCCTTGGATGAAAACAAATAAAAATGGCGAGACAACAGACAGAGACTGTTTAGAAACTGTCGTGATTTGAGGCGTCTGGGAAATTCCCAAGAGCCTGCAGACTGGTAGTTTTCCAATTAACCGAGAATGGTGATCTGTGATGGGAGGAAAGTTTGTGACCGACAGCGACGACGTCCCACCTGAAAATCGGTGCTAGTTTTGCCAATCTGGTTAACGTTGGGCAGAGAGCCTCCGTAGTACGGCGCCCGAGACTGGGACAGGCGGAGCTGCTGGATCTTCTGAAACTGCACCTGCCACCAAAAGAGAAACCAGCAGGGGTGTCAGGGTTTAAGATACAGCATTGATCACTGACACATAAACACAACCTGATCTAATCACAACACATCGGGGTCTGAAGAGAGCTGAGAGTTGCTCAGATTTCAGGTTAAACAGTCCTGCCAGGAATCACTTCTGCTGTGGATTTAACTGGAAAACAGGTTAACAGATTCGGAAATTATCAATCCAACTCTCACACACGGATTTTTGCGCAGGAGTTGACTTCCGGAGCATCGCATACGTCTCCTTCCATGTGTTTGCAGGTAGTGGGTGAAGTGTGTGTGACGCGTGGTGTGTGTGTGACGCGTGGTGTGCCAACCTGGACAGCCTGCACACAACAGATGATTGACTGGCCTCATAGCCTCATCCTCTCTGACTGGAGGGGCTGGACTCACCGAGCTCTCTGTGTCCGATCCTGCATCATTCCCGACCACGTTTGGCACCTTAAAGCTGCAGCACATTTCTGGTTCTCATTCTCTCCTTATGTTTCAATGGAGTCTAGATTAGGTTTGATTTCCTTTTTCGAGTGCAGGTCACAGAGAAGAATAGGTGGTCTATTTTTTTTTACATCCACAGAGGGGAAGAGAGATCTGAGTGGTCACGGACACTGATCAAGACCAGGTTATTCCCTGTTTTGTGTGAATGGGACTGAAAGTGGCTGCACATGCACTAACAAATATGCAAGCAAGCAGCCATGCCCATTCACATCAATATAAGACAGATGTTAACCGACAGGCGGTGCCATTACCTGACGTAATGAGACACTAATTGTTTGACATAAACACAAATTTGCAACTTGACGATTAAAGAGATGAATCTTTGGAACCTTTAAAAGGAACCTTTCCCAAAAATAACCTTAGTTGCTTGACAAAGCGATAGGCTTTCTGTACTATAATAAACAGAATCAACTACAAAGTGATAAACATGGTTACGGAAGTGTGAGGCCAGACTGAATAAAGTAGTTCAATAAAAGAGGGCGTGGTTAACTGATCTAAGAATAAACCAAGTAGCTGCACACTAGAAAAGCTTGGATAATGGAGCGGAACCAGCACCAAATGGTGTTTTAATTACACACACACACAGAGCTCAGGTTAGTGTGACGGTTCCAACCAGCCAGAGCGGCAGTTAGACAATGCAAATCCAAAATTAAGACCAAATTGCAGCCATTAATGTGCTCAGTTATTTATTTATTTTAAGTTTATAACACTATTTGAAAGCGAGAGCTGCAGCTGCATTTGAGAAACTGCAGGCAAAGCTCTAATGTTGGAACAATTTCGGGTCTAGAATGAATTCAATTCTCAAAACAGATGCTGGAAAACTCTCAGATTTGTTGTCCAAACCACAGTGATTCAGCAGCGGATCAAATAACACTTTCTGCATCCTAGAAAACAAGCAACTGGGAGAATAGCTGAAAAATGACCCCATAAACGGCCATTAATGCAGCACTTTCGCCATCCCATTTGTTCCTTTTGCTTTCTGCATCCTAACTGAAGATCCATCGACAGATTTGTGCTCACAATCACATCATTTAGTTATCGTTTCATGTCACTATTAATTATTTAGTCAAGTTCTTTTTTCCTTTTCAAATTCAGATTTCATTTGCTTCATTTCTCCATTGAACCTCCATAGAGCAGACTTCAGGCTCTCACCAAACACAGATGATTTATTCCTAAATAAAAATAAAAAAAATGCTGCAATCAAGTTCTTATGATCCAAAACTTAATATTTACAGGCAACAAGGCTTCAAACACATTTGCCATTTCCTGCGATCAGATAAAAGAGGTCCATGGGGTTTTCAAGCCTGAATTCTACCGGGATGTTGGTTTTCTCTGACTTTTCATTTGGCTTTGGGGATTTTAAAACAACCAGACTTCCAAATAAACCCATGAAATCAAACAAGCCTCCGTGACGTCACAGAGAACCCCCCCCCCCCTCATTCTAAGTCATTAATAAGGTCCATCAATAAGAGACGCCGGACCGGAGAGTGTTTACCCTTGAGACATTGAGGTCCGTCATCAGCTGCTCGAAGGCCCGGGTCTCCTCTGCCTGCTTCTGGTTGTGCAGGGCGATCTTCTCGCTGAACTTCCTGGGGTTGGAGCCACCTGTGCCCGGGGAGCCGGACATCGTGCGGGCCGCGGTTTTTGAAAACTTCAGCTACTTCGAAGAAAGTAGAAGGCTGTTCTCGGCGTTTACTTTTTAACGTGTGGCAGTGAACCCATGAGCGATTTAAAAACACAGTCCATGATTCTCTGTTATTTCTTTCTGCAGGATCCGACCCGTAAAGTTTAAGCGCAGCTAACGAGCTAAGCTACCGATAAATCTGCCCTTATCAAAAGTTCTTTTTTTTAAAAAAAGGACAAAGGGCGGAATTGCTTGGTCCGCGTGACTCGTGTTTACACCTTAAATCCAACAACTTGAGAGAGAATGGCGTTTGAACCTCTGAGCTCACAGCTAAAACAGAACTTTTATGGAACCACTTGTTTGAATATGTTAGCCGCCATTGCTAACATAACACTGCAGGCGAACAGCTGCAGCTAGCCGAGTTAGCTAAGCTGCTGTCAAATGCCACTGCAACGATTTTAACCCCGCAAAAAAACCAACGACGCCGTCGAGCGGCCGCCGCTCGCCCTCGTTCGACACGAACACGCACGATTTCGACGCAAAATAACGCCGACAGCCTCGGTAGTTAGATGTGGCGACCAACGCTAGCAAAGCTCGGAAGCGTTCGGGCAAAGGTTTCCCCCGTATGGAGCATTTCAACAAGTGTCCGCTGGGTCTGCCTGGACGCTGAAATCCGACTTAATAATATTCGCCAATTTGGTAAAAATAAACCAAATGCCACAACGCAAAACAAATTCTACGTCGGTAGCCGAGCGCCTTCATCCACAATTACGCAGATAAACTGATATCGCGGCGCTACTTAATCGAGAGTAGTGTTAATCCACAGATAGCAGAGAGATTTAAAAAAGAGAGAGAAAGAAAGTCCAACCCGACAAGATAAACAAACGGCACCGCTTCTCTTTTATCCGCCGTGAAAACCAAGGTTCTTCGGAGACATTCCGACCAATGAGGTGGGTTTTTGTTGCCGTTGAGTTTTTCTGGACTTGTGCTCGAAGCTCAGATCCTCAAACTGAAGCGGCGAGAAAAACAGTGGCCGCATATGGCGTCGATACCAGCTGTGGCCGCGGGGCGGCGACAAACGCAACAGTCCGGCTTCGCTCCCCGATCGACTGGGATCGATGTGGGAAATCAGCTCCGGCCCAACAGATTACTCAAATTTCACTCGACCCTCGCATCGAATGCTTTAGTGCGAGGATATGATTAAAGTCTTCATAACCATTTAATTAGAAAAAATAACGCAAATGTAAGTTTTAATCATGAATTTATATATTTTCATTGTCTACATTGAAAATATAGTAAATTCTTAGCTCTGATTCCCATTGGATTAAAATATGTTAGGTAAATATAACCTTCAACCTGTAAGAAAGAATAACATATCTAGATGTCCTTTAAAAAAGTTAATCATGATCCATTATTGCTTTGTTAGATATCTAATGGAGGTTTCTTTGTCAACTGGACTGTTTATCTTCTCTTTTGAAGACGTTTCTGGTGTGAATGTTTGGTTTGTTGGTGGAAGGAGTGGAGGACTGCATTGTACATGGGTGATAGGAAGTGCCTCAGGCCACCACCTCTGTTTAAGGATGGTTTTCCCAGTTTGACATGGATAGCTTCCTTGACAGCCCTCTCAAACCATCGGTCTTCTCTGGCCAGTACCCGTACTTGACTGTCCTCAAATGAGCACCCGCTCTCCTTTAGGTGTAGGTGGACTGCTGAGTCCTGACCCAAAGAGGTGGCACATCTGTGCTGTTCTTCTGTGGAGAGGTTGTTTGGTTTCCCCAATGTACAGTTCCTTGCATTCCCCCTGGCACTGTACAGCATACACAACATTACATTGTTTATGTCTTGTCCTTCGGGTGGACCAGCCTGTCTGAGAGTGTTGCTGGGTTTGAACTGAACCGGTATGTCGGGTTTCTGGAGGATCCTCCTAAACTTCTCAGAGACCCCGGACAGATAGGGGATGGAAACGCTGCGGCGTTTGTTTCTCTCCTCCTCTCCTTTGCTGGGGTCTCGTTTCCTTGAGGTTCTGGTGAAGGCCCAGTCTGGGTAGCCACATGTTGAGAGCTGTCTTAATGTGGTCCTGGTCCTTCTTCCTGCCTTGGGATGTGGTGGGTATTTCTCTGGCCCGGTGTTGGAGAGTTCTGATCACTCCCAACTTGTGTTCCAGGGGGTGGTGAGAGTCAAACTGGCGGTACTGGTCGGTATGTGTAGGTTTCCTGTAGACTCCAATGGTGAGGTTTCTGTCCTCAGTGATCTTGACTGCACAGTCCAGAAAGGCCAGACTGGTTCCTTTTACATCTTCCCGGGTGAACTTTACATGCTCGTCTGTTTTGTTAAGATGATTTGAGAACGCTTTGCGAATTCTTGTGTTCGAATTTTGACCCAGGTGTCGTCCATATATCTGAACCAGTGGCTTGGTGCAATTCCTGTGAAGGATGTCAGGGCCTGGGATTCCACCTTCTCCATGTATAGATTGGCAACTTTGGGGGATACTGGTGAACCCATGAGGCAGCCATGTTTCTGCCTGTAGAAGCCTTCAGGAGACCTGCTCACTCGCCACCATGTGAGCCAGCAGACAAAGGGGAGACACCTCAACTGAAACTAGGTGAACGACAACCCAGATCATTAGCATTAGCGATTTCAGAACTGAAGAAGCCTTCTGGATAGAAGGAGAAGCGTTTTCAAAAGAGAAGAAAAACAGTCCAGTTGACAAAGAAACCTACCTTGGATAACTATGGATTGAGAATCTACACAGACATTTTGTTAGATATCCAATAACTGGGAGAAGATTTTGGGTAAAATCTTATTTTTAGCACCAGCATAGTGAAATAAATGTCAACAATGATCAAATAAAATTAGCTCCAAAGTACCTGAGTGAATGTAGTCATTGCCTCTGCAGAGCTTTATTCTAAAACAGGTCAAACGCATTTATTCAACTCATGGAAATAATGTACATTTCAAATCACTTTGTCACCTCCGGATGGAAAACTTTACAATAAACAAAAACTGTCATTAAAGGGCCGAGCCCCATCAAACAGACCCACGGGTCTTCTGGCACCTAGTCTTTAGTTGTTTTGGGTCAAAGAACAAACAGACGGATGCAGTGACAACATACAACCAAAATAAAGACCGTCGTAAATTATTTTCAGCAAGAAATTTGGAAAATATTATTTAAGGGCCATTTTACACTGTGAGCGAAAATGACATGTACAACGATGCACTGGATTTGGCATTAGGATTTATGTAAACATCTGCACACGCTGGGCTGTCGTCACGGCCAGCATGGGCACATCTGCACTGGGAACAGTGTCATTGAAAAATATTCAAGGGTGGTTATAATAAAAATAACAGAAGTTCAGTTCATCTTCAGAATGGGAATTGCTTTTATGGAAATTTGAGTCAAACATGCTGCCACTGCAGATTTCAACATATGTGTCTGTGGGCTGAGATGAATATTTGTCATTTCGATGCATAAAAAGTCAACAGATGTCGCAGTTTCAAAGTGACTTAAAGTTCTAATTTGCCTCGGAGGACCACAGAAAATAATATCTTTAATGTCCAAGTGGCACTTTGACCTGACCGAGATGTTTTCAGTCAGCTGAGCTGGGAAACTCAAATCAAACATAATCCCTTTAGATAAAACATTACATTTATAATTAATCATAGCCCGTGCACAAGATATTCAGAATATTTAAAGCAAAACATACAAATATTAAACCTTTGACTAGCTGCAGTAACATGGAAGAAGACTCCAGCAAGTTACTTTGCCCACTAGAGTTACACAACGGAGTGTTCCATTATGACTAAAACACAAACGGCGTTCCACATAAAAATAATGCACGTACATTTGCATAGACATAGAGGGAGAGTGCAGTCGGGGACGTGTCAGAGAGCCCAATCTGCCACTGCAAAATAGGCTCTGTGGTTTGTTTGAGTCTGTAACCCTTTAATCCTTTTCTGCTTCTACTTTTCGTAAAACTTCTTGTTGAGCAGGAAAATGAGCAGATTGACGTTGATGGTGGCCCTGTCAAAGATCTTCATCACGGCCACGCCTTCATACTGCAGCTGGAGGAGATCCTGACCAAGAGAAAGAGAGCCAGGCAGCAAATCAGAAAACGTGGCACACATTTAGATCGGTTTCACTTTAAGCCACGAGGAGACAGTGAAGCCGCTCAGCAAAGTAGCGTCAAAGACAGACTACCTGATACTCTATCTGTAACGTCTCCAGGTGCACGCCCATGAACTTGGCCTTAACGTCAAAAACACCAACAGCCTCCGATGGGGAAATCTCAAAAATAACATTTTTGAACCTAAAGAGAGAAGAGGAACACGAGATTGGGAAAGATTCAAAGCCGCCGTGATTTCAACCGAAAACAGTTCCGCAATCGTGAGTGTTGGCTCAGAGCGCGAGCAGAACTCACTGGTTGGGCTGCAGGTCCTCTATGGCGATCAGCACGCCTTTCTCGTGGAGCCGCGAGGCGGTGTACTTTTGGGAGACCTGCTTACTCTTCTTAGCTTTGTTGCTGCCTGGTTTCTGTGATAACCTGAGAAGAAACACGTTGGCAGATATGGAACATGTTGATGAAAAGCTTAAGAATTAGTGATGGTGAATTTTTCCTGCATTCAATCCATCCTTTACACACCAGTAATGAACATACACAAGACTAATTCCAAAAAATGGTTTGTTCGTTGAGGTAAAGATACACTGCTGCCTGATCACGTCTCCTGACATGACGCGGCCCAGGTTGTTTGGCCCTTGGCAGCATCTTGAAACCTCGTGTTGACACTCCACACAAAAGTCTACTTTTGTTAGCAGGTGCGGACTTTGTCAGCAGTTAAATCAGGTATTCATGTGGACAGTAAACACAAATCTTTCACCTTTAAAAGGCGGACAAGCACAGCCGGTCCAAAATGACTCACCAAGGTAAAACAAATGTAAGGACTTACTTTCCTTTGCTGGCCAGGTTGTCCATGCACGCCTTGATATACTGATTGTAAGAGTCAATCTGGACATTGAAGAATTTTGTCTTGGTATTGAGGGCGGCGTTTGTCTGCTGGAGCCTCACCAGCTCAGCTTTCCGACGCTGACGGTATCGCCTCTGATTCCGGATGTCCTGTAACACACGTGGTTTTTCAGTAACACAAAAGCGACTGATGCCTTTACTGTGAAGGGGCCTTTTCTGTCTTTTCCCTCCACCTTGGCGATGTCGTTGATGAGGTCCTGGTAGCGGTTCTGCGGATCAACCTTGCCCAGCTCTGCCAGCCTCTGCAGGTTACTCTTGATCTTGTCCTTCTTCCCCTGAAGCGTCAGGCTGTCATCCACCACCGGTTTGACCTGCTTCATCTTCTCTGGAGTCTTAGCGTCTCGGATGGCCCTCCTCTGCATGGCCCGCTGGTATTCTGCTTCCTGTTACCCAGGAAACAGAGGCTGATTTTACCCACTGTATCAAATATGCGGTCATCTTCATCTCTATCTAAATGGCCGACAATATTTTGAAACAACATGAGAGTAAAATGTGTGGAGTTACCTGTTCTGGGGATGCCGTTGAGTCCAAGATCTCTGTCAGAGTCTCTCCAGGCTGGAATCGGATCACATCCACGATGAGCCTCTTGGTGCTGCAAAGACATTTGATAACTTTGAGAAATCCTCTAAGAAACGTAAAATATTAAAACAATTCAGCTGAACTCACTTCAGCAGCAGAGTCTTGGCGTCCATTTCTACGTTGGCCTCGCCAGGAACATCAAATTTGTTGGTGAGTGTGAGAGAAACTTCAGTTTTGCCCATCAGTTCTTTGTTGGGGTCGTCGGGAGGAAGAGGATTCTCACCTGGATAGGAAGAAAAGTGATAACCACAGTAGTCTGAGGATGATGTCATCATCTGTCGCATGGCTTCTGGTAATATCTGTTCTCATCTCATCTGTAAGCTGTCTGAGACCACTAAGCCCATCAGTGAGAGGGGTAAGTGCGCCACTGCAATCTCCGTGTGAAACGGACCTTACAGCAACAGCGCCACCCAGAGGTATGGTGTAAAAGGCACTGAAGACTCCCGCTACATACGCTGTAAATTCATATGAACAGGACCTGAGAAAGACTTGGGTTTTAAAACATTTCCCAACTGGGAGGCCTGTATAATGAGAGTGAGTTAGGCCCAAGTTGGTGTTATAAAGAACAATATGCGTTGTCCACTCACCAATTAGAGACTCCACAGTAGGAACCTCCCCCAGGTCCTCAAGGAGCTCATGGATGGGATCATTGTGTTCTGGAGCAATTGCATCCTGATGGTCCAGCAACAGCTACAAGTACATAAAATAAGGGATCATGACGCAGCTGAAACAATAAAAGTCTCCAAAACAGTTTAGAAACGGCCACAAATTCACATTTCACAGCAGCAGTGAGCGAAATGTGACCCAGACTCACCGTGTGAGTGTTGATCATCTCTCCAATTGAGATGTAAATGACAGGTTTGCTGACTGTGACCAGGTCTGAATACTGATCCACGTTGAACTTGTCTTCCAGAGAAGGAACGTCACACGCTGCCAGAAAGAATCTCCTGTACAGTCAGAATAAATAAAAAAATATTTTTGAGCAACAAAGACTGATCAAAAAACTTGTCCTGTAACACTATTAGCTGCCTTCGCTAAACAGAACTGCTTCCTGTTTGTGTTACCTGAACTTCTGATAGGAGGCACTGAGATATTCGTTGATGGGATTCAGGTGGGCGTTGTCTCCCAAAAACATCTTGTTGGAGGCAGCGTGCTGCAGCATCTTGGCGACCGATCCCAGGTTTCTGCGCTGCTCAGTGGTCAGTTGACCCCCTGCCGACACCTCGATGATGTCGAAGGCATCAGGCGCCACAATGGCTGGGTTCATGTAGCGGTAATAGAGAAGGTTCCCCACAATCTGGAAGGAATAAATCTTTTGGATTAGGTTTCACACTTTACGAGCCCCCTTACACTGCAAATGTCTTGGAAAATCTGTCAAGCTTGGACAACTGACCTTGTTCAGTGTTCATTATAAAAAACTGCATCAAGTCCTCTTGTAGAAAGTCTAACAAATGTGGTTTGTCTAAAACTGATCAATATGCAGTGCATCTAATAATAACCACAGGTGAGCAGGACAATAGTGTTAGATTTTACCAAACACTGAAACTGCTCATTCGAAAGGTTCCAGGGAAATTGCATCATTTCCATTGTCATATTCCAATTTAACCTTTTTTAAAAATTAAAACTGGCACCATGAAATGTTGGGGTAGGAAATAGTGATGGACAACGTGCTCCCACTCTATAAATCATGTCACAATATCTCTGTTTGTAGTCAGAGAAATAAGCTATCATTCCTGATGGTTAAGCATGTTGCTGTGGCCTTAAAAGACAGATTTATATCATTTCCATTCCAACTACAACAGATCTTTGCTGTCCATCTTTATTCGAGAGTCACAATTTCAAGACAGAGAGCAGGAAGTGAAAAAGAGTCAGAAGCTCACTTTGAGAGAGGAAGAGGAAACCCTGATCCTGACACAGACGCTGCAGCTGGCTGCCAAGTCAGAAAGGACAGCAGGAGACAAGAAAAAAGCAAGGACATATAAGCAATATGAGGCAGAGGGGGACACTGGGGAAGCAGCTATCCTTCCACGAGGGGAATGGGAAGGAGAAATTTGCTACCGTCAATGCAATTTAAGCAGAAAAACAGGATTCCTTCGACAAACCTTGAGTAATTCGTCTTCTGTTGCATCTGGAAACTTCTCTTGGAGACTGTCCTTCAACACCTTAGAGATGAAACGCATCCCGTATCTGACGGTAAGAGACAGGCCAGGTGAAATAATGAAATCGAATGACGCAGAAACCTAAAAATGTGACGATAGCGCGGAACCTACGGAATTTTATCCACTGAGACGATAATGGCGGACAGGAATTTGTCAGTGATGGTCTTCATGTTCTTAATGGAGGCCTCCAGTCTGGTCCTCACCTCCTCGTGGCTCATGGCTTGCTCTGGAGTCACGTCATAAGGCAACTTACTGGGAGCAGCCGAAAGAGAAAGAGGGTTTTGTAAAGAGTTGTTCAGCCGACAGGGCCGACATCCTGCAGGAACAGAAGGGAGCCTCATTCTCTGCTCACCTGGCCTCTCCGGTTTGGGTCTCCATCTGGTTGACCCAGCTCTTGTAGATGTCCACTGGATCGGTCTTGATGTTAAGCGCCTTGTCATCCATGATCTCCTTGACAACCGGTGCCAGGATCTGCCGCAGAGCGTTCTGTCCCCGGGCACCTCGGTGGAAGCTCACCACCATCTTGATGACTGTGGGGTTTCCTGTAACGATCTCCTTCATCTGGTCGACCTTTGACCTGTGGGCGGTGGATGAAGCCCAGCATTTACTCAGCTGAATTTAAAAAGCTCAGGCATGATTATCAACTGGCTGTTTCTCACTTGATCTCCTCCTTCAGGGCTGTCTTGAAGAGCTTGAGCAGCAGGTACTCCTCCCTTTGGTTGGAGGCATAGTTATACAAGGTGAAGATCACAGAGTCCATAAACTTTGTGGATTTATTCTGTGGCATCTGGAAGATGAGCTTGGCCAGATATGTAGGGTTGGTCTACAAGGAGGGGAAAAAGAAAAAAAAAATCAATACTTTATTTCTCCAGTCTCCCTCCAAAAACAGTGTTATATACAGTCGCAATAGAAGTTAATCGGGACTGGCTGAGCTGTTGAAGCAGATTTGTCCTGTAGGAGTGATTCATTCTTTAAGACCTCAAAACACTGTCTACGTCCTAAATTTTGTTTTAATCTTCAAGTAAATCTTCACCTGTAACAGATAAAATAGGTATTGGTAGGCCTCCAGTTTCAGCCTCTTCTCCTTGCTCAGGGCCTTCAGGCCTCCTCTCTGTTTGTTCATCATCATCATGTTGGACAGCTGGCCCTTGTTCTTCTTGGTCAGCCTCTTGCTGTGGGACACCACCTCCTGCAGTGTGATCTTGTTCTTCACCAGCAGGCCGATCTTGATGTCCATGAGGTTCAGGTCGTTCTCCAGCTGCTGATTAGAGCGGATGTTGGTGATCACTTCCTCACGGAGCTGCATCAGCTCCAACTCCTCCTGGAAGTCCTGGTCACTGTGGTCCAGCAGGTGCACAAACTTCCGGACCACCCCCATTGGAGGATCTTCGGCACTGGCTGATAAAGGAAGCACATTTTGTAAGTCAAGTGATGACTTGGCAGTGACCGGGGGCCCATCTGAACAGTGATCGAGCAGGAAGTACTTACTCAGTGTCTTGTAATCATCTCTGGCCTTGTTGGCTCTAATAAAAGCCTGGATCTTTATCACGTCATTGATCTGTAATTGAAATTAAATCATTCTGCTGATCAATGCTCTTTATTGTACACGAAGAGATTCTCTGTGGGTTTGAGTGGAAATGACTTTATGTACATCAGTGCTGAGTGAGACATCCACCTGCATCAAACCCCACTGGACACAGAATAAATGTCTGCAGGGGTGTCGGGGGAAATTTACCCACTGGAATATAAAGACTTTAGTTGATTTTAGTGTCTTTTTTCTACTCTGAACCTCTATTACTGTGATAATTAATAGGATTTCAATTTAGAATGTTCAGATTTTCACTTTTTTCATTTTTTGGACAAGCCATCAGTTTTTTTATTTTTGTGCTACTGTAAAAACAAACAGCAGCAATAGCAATTTTTCCCAAGGGCCCAAATTAGAAGTCCATATTTATGTAATCATCATAAATGAAAATACAAACAATTAATATAAACAAAAAATTAACCATTTAAAAACATTAATATGAATAAAATCACTATGGAAACAGAACAGATACATCTCTGCAGGCCTTTTAACGCATGCTCCACCCTGTCCTAATCAAGGTTTTATGTAAAGGAGCTGCTGCATTTGTGCACATCAAAGTGCTGCTGGTTCCTAAGTAGAAACTGTGATTATGAAACGTTTACATTTTGCGATTCATCTCAATATGACGGATTCTCAAACTCACATGATCTCTGAAATACTTTAGGCGATCCCTATATTTCTTACGAGCTTGATGCATTCGAACCATGGACTGGATCTGAAGGGGAGAAAACCAATGGAACCATAAATTTGCTGAAAAATACTACGATTAAAAAGTGGTTTTAAGGCTTTGTTTTCACCTTAACAGCTTCATCACTGTGATCCTTCAGATATTGCTTACGATCATTGAACTTCCTCTTTTGTTTGTAGCCTTTCCAATGAGCCTGGGAATAGCAGATTAAATAAAGGCATTATGATTTTATTCACCCCAAAATACCCATTAAATTGATATTAACACGTGCCTTGTAAATAGATGTGACTTTGACCTTATGTCTGAATAATTACCTGTATGTTTGTAACGGCCGCCTCATTGGATTTCAGGTACTCCATCCTCTCCTTTAGGCCTTTTCTCACGAGGTAGCCACGACAACGAGCTTGCAACTTGGTAATGAGAGTCTCGTTGGCGAGCCACAGCTGCTCTCGATTGTAAGCTGTGGTTACTCCAGAAACCACGGCCTGAGAAGCGGGAATAAAACCCGTTCAATGTGATGTCCAAAATAGCATTTCTACATATTTCCAAATCCCAACAGTTTACTTTAACTGCTTCCAAACTTTTGACAACAAAGCTAGAACATTAGTTTTGTTCCCTTTGCGATTTTAAACTCTTGATCCAATTTTCCACTTGCAAATTTCCAATATTTAGTTTCTCTCCTTGATGGCAGCAGTTCAAACAACAACGACCCAACTTTTCCTGTCAGTGACCCACCTGAATGTCGTCCTTGTTGAGCCGGGTGTTGTTCTGCAGAAAGCCCTCCGGTTCCACCCATGTGCCTTCCTTTGTGTTAAGGTTATAATAGTAGTCATGTCCTCCTTTCACCCAGTGTTTCACCCATTCGCTGCCATTATCACCTGCAGGAGTATCAGGACACGATACAATTGCAGAGCAGACATTAATAAGTTTAAAAAACCCAACTAATTTAATTAACTAACACAAGGAGCTTAAATGGGAGATGTCACATGTTTTGTCCTACCTTCTGCATTCTTCTGATTTTTAACCTTGACGAGGTCATCCTGATAGGTCTGGGCACATTCAGAGGTCACTCCATACAGTCCTGTGCCAGGATTGCGCAGAGCAGCCAAAGTTTGAACCGGTTCACCAACATTCACCGCCTCATTGATAGTCTGAATAGCCCGAGAGACTGCAAAGACAAAACTTTATATATAACCCAGCAGATGGCTTGAATAGTCCCCTGGGTTAAATTCTTCAATATATTCCTTTGAATGAGTGAAGTATTCAACACATTCTTTAAAAATCTTCAAATAGTGCTCATGCTCATTCACAAACATGGAGAGAGGACAGAGACACACAGAGAGAGGGAAAGACAGATGTGCAACAGCTTGACATTATTTAGTCAAATGAATTTATTTTCTGTGCTCTTACATTGCAAGGCCTCCTGTGTGTCTTGGTTAGCCTTCAGAATGGCGTCCTGGATCTCGTCCAACCACAGTGCAGCAGATGGGTCCTCGGTCTCCTGCAGGGACATGGACAAAAATGTATTCAAAATCTTAAGTACCAAAGCAAATACATGTTAACATTATGGCAACTTTTGTGTGTGTTGCTGCTTTGTGTACATTTTCAAGTTATTACTATGTCTTCTGTTGTGTCTTGAGACATAATAATGTGTATTCTACACATTAAAAGTTATTTTGCTTCAAGACTACAGCTGCAAAGCGATATTAAGAGAAAATAACTTTTTGTTCTATTATTTTTCTTGCGTTTTAAATGACTACACTCAGCATATAGTTCAAAACCTCCCTGTTACTGCTCAATGAGATGGGGGTTAAAATTTGGTCTCCACAGACACGCAAGATGTTAGTATGAGCTGTAGTTACTACAAGCTACCACCTGATGGCGCAATCACCCTTAAGAACTGCTGCAGCTGGTTACTGTTCCTCAAAAAGGTGGGTAAACCAGGCTAATTTTATCTGCGACTCCCTCCTCCGTGTCTCCACCCCCTTACACGTTGTACCTCGGGGTGGAAAAGGAGGGTGTGTCACATCAATACCTCATCGTGAGGATTTCACTTGCAGCAGCAGTAGGAGGATGGCATATAGAAACCTAAATGCCATCCTCCTACTGCTGCTGCTGCACCTTGACAAAAAATTGATATTTTGCAAGTGGTGAGACATGAGACTGGGCAGCAGACAGTCAACCAAAGTTCAAACTTTGTAAACTTCTGGGTTTCCCTCAGCAGTCTAAATTTATATTCTGCAGCTATTTATCACAGACAGCCCTAATTCTCTTGAGGAAACTTGGTGCCAGAGAAGGTAGAATGCAGGAGCCTACAATCTACAATCTTGTTGTTACAATGGGACCTTGTCAGGACTTCCTGCTGTTTATCTGGGCACAGTTCTGAGTGGATGAGCATTTGTAGCTGGCACTCTTGATTAAACCCTGTAGTGTGATCCTGCAACAACACTAAGAATCAGAAAAACCAAAAACAAACAAACATTAAACTTCCCCCACACAGCCAAGACCCCAGATGACCTGGAGGCCCCTCCCTTTCATATCTCGTCATATCATCAACTGTAGCAAATCAAAAGGAAGTTCAACGCTACTTCTTCAATCATAAACCACCACTTTTCACAGGTCTGGAACATTTAATGTGGTCGGCTCCCTGCCCTTTTATGGAAGTCAATGAATTTAGCCCCGCTTGTTATTTCCTTAGCAAATGAACACGTCAAGTAGTTTGGCCTCTGTGTGTTTTTACTTCTAATGTTTTTCTCTGCTGTGAAAAATTCCCACAAGCTTTATTTAAGGGTTATGATCTAACTGATGCCATTTAAAACAGTGTGGGCAGCAGCCAACTATTGTCCAGCCTTGACGAATGATTTTCAGTATCAGAATGTAAACACAGTCCGTACAAAACGATACAAATGGAACTTTTCTATTTACTGACTGGTTGTACTGATGAAATAAGGAGTAATAACTGAACCTCATCTTCAGCCTCCTCTGCTGAAGTAAACCAAATTCACTTCCTGTAACATATGCAAACAGGCTTCTAGGGGTGAGCCTACAGTCACTTGCCTCAATCTCACGACTGTAACACAGGTTAGAGACACGTTAGAGAGCAGTGACGCACAGTTTAAGAAAACAGCTCTCCCACTGGATGTGTCTGCTCAAGTCGATTTGTCTGTTCAGCCCACAGAAAACAGAAAAGGATGTGCAGCCATGAATGACAGGAAGTGGGGGCAGTGGGTAATAGAGCAGAATGGTGGTGTCATGTGTTGCTCGGAAGCCTGCATCACATGGAGGTGTCTGCAACAATAATAGCTAAGGTATTTTACACAGCCACAATCACACATTTTAATCAAATCGATTTTTTATAGTGTTAAAACCAAGGTTTTTTCCAGCTGTGTTACAGTAAATTAGAAGCAGTTTTAGATGCCAGTGGTAAGTTTTTAGAGCTCCATATAAAGGAAAAGAGCGGCGGGGCAGAGCGATACTGTTGTTTCCCCCGACCATTCATAAACAGGCAGATCTTGGTGTATGTGTGTGTGTGTGTGTGTGTGTGTGTGTGTGTGTGTGTGTGTGTGTGTGTGTGTGTGTGTGTGTGTGTGTGTGTGTGAGAGAGTGAGTGAGTGAGAGAGCGGTGTGTGTTCTCAATGATGGACTAACAACCTGTCCAGGGAATATTCCAGATTAACAAAGGATGGATGGATTAACAGGAGGAAAATTAGAGCGAGACCAGGCTCAATTAGTGGGACACTCCAACTAAAGGTATATTTCCGTCGGGAATATATGAAAACACCACAACTACATGCCCACTGTGTATCATGCTGCTGTTAATATACAGTTTGTACATTTTCTTACTTAAATTGTGTGGCTGTTAAAGTAGTTCCCTGACTTTTCTGAAGTTACTGATATCACAGCCCAAATTACACACGGGGTCCATTCGTGTCCTCGGTGTAAATAAATGTGTCTACAACTGCCTTATTGGATTCTGACCTGGACGTGAGTGCTTAATTTTGCTCCATCTCAAGTGGGCTGAGAGATGGATGAAGCCTCTGAGCGAATCCTGCCCACTTTCTTATTTTAATGAATGCTTAAAGACACACACCAAATGTTTAAGGGAAACTCTACTGGCCAAAATAAACTTTGCACTTTACCATCTTGCAGCTTCTATAAGTCAGTGAGTAACTGTAACCTTCTACTGTTTACATGCTGTTTTTGCATAATACTGACCTGAACACTAGCTAAAGAAAACAAAAGACAAGAAGACAGTCAAAGCAGCCCTAGGAACCCAGCATCTTATTTTCCACTCTGACTGTAAAGCCCGTGTATGTGCATGTGTGTGCATGTGTCTTACGTGAGCCTTTTCCCGGCGAGCCTCCAACAGTTTGTCGTGGTAGTGCTGAGCTACAGACGGGTCCACGTCAGTCAGTTTGGCAGCCGGATTCTGTAACATGGCCAAGGTTTTCAGGGAATCCCCCTCATGCAGAGCCTCGTTTATCTGTCCGATGGCAGCAATACCTGAGAAAGCAAACACTCATATTCAATACCTGCAATTTTAACTCACCTGGATGTCATGACAGAGATGCGACATGTCATCTTTGGGGTCAAGCATCAATAGTTTCTGTCTATTTCTTCCAAAACTAATGTGGGTTTAAGACCTAATATGGTTCTGGGTCTTACGTTCATGCTCCTCCTGCACAGTGAAGTTGACCTGGTCAACGCAGGCTTGAATGTCATTCCATGTCAGATAGTCGCAGCCCTGCTCTCTGGCTGTGGCCTTAAGACGCACCAGTTCATCCATGTACCTGGGACATACATAGATTCACATTAACCACCTGCTTCATAGACGTCCCTCACCCGTGCAGCGCTCTGCTAACCTCTGAGCGTAATTATCCTCCACATTACTGAGACCAGTGACCGGGCTGGACAACTGCCTCCAGAGGGCAGCTCGGTCTCCGGCATCCATCGCCTGGTTCATCAGCACCACCGATGATAGCATCTCCACGGCAACGAGCAGCTCAGGATGGGACAGAGTTAACTGCGAGACAGGGCGATTACTTCATGTGTAAGACGATCGGATTGCTCTGGTTCAAATTAAAGAGTCAACCAGGCAAAAACACTCAGCACATCTGTAGTAATCATGTCTTAAAAAGAGCTAGTAAATACAATTTCAGCTCTCAGGGTACCTCTGGGCTCTGCTGCTGTAGGCTGGCCAGCTCCCTCTGGTACAGGTCTGCAGCACTGGGGTAGACTTCAGGCAGCTGAGCTTGTGGGTTCATCAGCTCCTCCACCGTTTTCTCTGGAAAACCTGCCCTGATGGCAGCATTAATGCGTTCCACTGCTTTCAACACTGCACACGCACGACAGTTGGGAGAGAAAGATAGAAAACTTAAGCTTTTCCTTCTTCAGATGCAGGATGAAACGTTCAGTTTATTACTTTCACTTTATCCATTTTTAAATTGGTGAAAAATGAATTGGAGGAAAAAATGCAAAAGCCAAATCAAAGATAATAGCTCCTATTAAAGTCAATGCAGAAACCAAAAAAACAGCTTTACTGGAACAACCACAGGGACATTGTGGAGGTGTGTATTAGTAATATACACAAGTATTATGAATAACATGTGAAACAAGAGCAGAACAGCACAACACATATACAATGTCATTTATGCACCCACATTTTTGGTAGCTTTCTGCGATCTCATTGGCCACATCTACGCCGCTCTGCAACTCATCCCTAGTCAGTGCTTCTCCTGGAGACGCCTGATAAAAGAAAATCATCAGTAAAGTGAGTTATACAGACAAGCCAGAGAAGCAGATCTTTACATAAACTTGTAGCGTCATCCTCTCCAACCTGCTCTTTACTCTCCCGCTCAGCCCGCAGCTGTTTGAGGTACCAGCCTTTGTTCTGGGGCTGCAGGTTTTGAACACCTACAGCCTTCAGGGCCTCATACAGCTTCTCCTCATCACCGTTCAGTATCGCCTGTTCGGCTGCATTAATTGCAGTTGCCACTGCAGAGGAGATGGTTAAATGTCACTGATAATCTATGCACACAAAGCATGATATCTAATATGGGTCTGTGCTCATATGGCTTACCGTTGACCTTGTTGACGTTGCCCTGGATTTCAGCCTGGGTGAGAAGCTCGTCATAGATGTCTCTCTCTGCGTCAATGTTCTCCATTTGCTGTGCCAGACAGCACCAAAGTAAGACAGGTTTTGAAAACATTACATATTTTTTATACATCCTCACACATCCCATTTTTTTTCCAAACTACAGTTATTCCCTATGAATGTAAAAAAGCAGGTGGAGAGACTTCATTCCACGGCTGACACCAAACAGTTAATCTTCCAGCCGCTGTTCTTATCCATGATGGTATTCATTCCTGGTTTGTGCAGCCTCAGCATTTTTCTCTGTCGGAGGCCAAAACGCTCTTCTGCTTCAGGCTGCAACTCCAATTACTTTCTAATCAAGACGGGAGCAGTTTGGGGCCTTTTTATGGCCTCTTCAGAACGCCGCGCTGCGGGCCATCATTCCTTTCACTGCCCCCGTGTCGCACCACCTCTGATGAAACTGCCTACCCTTTTCCGCGAGTTGGCCACCTTCTCCCCTTTAGCCTGGTACAATGTGTTGTGATAGTGATGAGCACTGCTGGGATCCAGGTTGACCAGCATGGCGTTGGGGTTCTGCATGGCGGCCAGTGTGCCCTCAGGTACACCCTGGTCAATGGCCTCATTGATGGCGATCACAGCAGCATGTACTGAGGAAAGAAGAGGTGATGGTAGCGTTTTTATACCATGCATGGTTTTCATTGATGTACAGCCTTCATACCCTCTAGGCATATGAAACAGTCTGAAAAAAAGGATGGATTTTAAACTAAATAGAAAAAGACATGGTGGAAATGCTATCTTATTCCGATAAATCCAGGAGCTGGATCATTAATAAGCGTTAAGGGCATTTTCAAACCATGAGTTAACTAAACTCTCATAATCTGCAGCTATCAGACTCCGCCCCCTTTCTCCAGTACATCTGAGCCCCTCTCACATGCAGCTTCGTCCACAGAAAGCTCATTCGCCAGGATCCCGCCAATCTTGCTGAAGGCGGGCATCTGAATGCCATACTTCTCCAGCTCACTCTTCATGTTGTTGATCTCCTCCTCTGCAGGAGAAGACAGGACAGAAGGAACAGATCAAAAACAGGAGTGGGCTCAGTTTAAGGAAGCCAGGGACGTGGAGCGTTCCTGGCTGGTGTTTGATAATCAGATTATTGACTCTGGCTCCAGGACAGAGCCAAGCTGGAAGTCAACTCTCACAGGAAAAACTACTAATGACTTTCACATTTACAACAGCTGCTGGGGGGAAAAGCTCCTTTTTCCTTATAAAGCATGCAGACAAACTCAAACAATTTATACTTTGTGCTACCTTTTGCAACATCTGGATTTAAAATGAACTAGGGAAAAACTGAGGAAAACAGATGCAGACTTTTTGTTTTTGAACTTACCAGTGAAATCTACTTTTCCATACAGATCCTGAATCTGCGGTGCCAGGCCGAGCTTGAAAAGGTACAAGCTATGTATGACGACATACACGAAGCAGATTAAATAACACATCAGAATGTTTTACACGAGAATAGAACAAACCACAAGGCAAATATAGTCATTTTCTCAGAGACAGACTGAATATCAGACTTGCAGTACCACCCAGTAATGACAATGATTGAATGAAGTCAGTGAGGTTCAACATGCTGACGGGACAGACAAAGTAAATATCAGCCCACAGCCAATAAATGAGATGAAGGAAACAGATGTTTGGACACTGAAACAGACAGAAACTTTTGTGGCCTTAGGTGGAATTTCATATGAATCTTCCTGCTAAAGCTGTAGTTATACTGAGAGGGCAGTTGTCTGTTAGTGAGCATGCAATGAAACGGAAAGAAAGACCTGAAACAGAAAGACCAGACGATTGTAAAATTAGACGGACTAAAAAAACCTCACCTGAGTTTAGTGAGACAGAAACAATGTATCATAAATGTGCAGACAATAATACTACTCGCACAACATGATATCTCACTTTTGTCAGACACTGTAACCTTAGTGTAAATGTTATTAAGTTTAATAGTACATTAAATTATGAGCCAGGATGAGTCAAAGGAAGCGGCATTTTAAGTCCAGCAGATAAGACTTAAATACCACACACAGACGTTTTTGTGGTGGGAGTCATCAAATTCCAGTTCAGGGGAGAACACGTGTATGTAGAACTACTAAGACCACTTTTCTCTCCAATTTTACCTCAGGTGGAATTCTAAATTAAAACTCGCTCTATATGTTGTACCACTGAATGCCTTCGTGCTGGAAAACTGCTCCCTTCACCTCATAAAAATGCCTCTCGCTTGACACAGGCTCACACTCCAACGAGGCAGGAATTCATTAAGAAAACAGTGCGGAACAGCTCAAATCAGTAGAAAAATCTGGCGGTCATGCAGTCTGGGCAGGTACAGGGCGACGAGGGCACGACGGCAGCAGGTACCTGAGTGCGTGTATGCAGTAGATGCAGCGCGGCATGTTCTTTCTGTCATATATGTCGGTCGTTTCTGGGTAAAAGATCTGAAAAAGAGACGGGACGGTGAATCAGAGGAGCACTTAACAGCCTCTGCATGTCGCAGCCTGTGAGTGACTCAGAATATTTAGTATAAATTAAGTGTAACCCAGGGTAAATGTGCTTTTACAAGCACCGACACCGTCACTGTGGTAACCAGGGATATTTAAGGGCAGCCCTTTTTATTTTCTAGTGCAGTTGCTCACTGGGGAAGTACGAGGGTGCAGCTTGGTTCCCTCCGTGTGCCAACAGAGTGACAAACACCTTAAGTTTCCTCTGACAGGGTGGAAACTCTGAAGCTGTAACAGACCACCGTCTCCATCGTCTTTTAGGGAGCATTCAAATGAATCAACGTCATACCGTGTGGACTACAGTGCTTTTCACCACACTATGTAAATCAACTTGCAAAAGCAGGGAAATTAGTCAGAGGTAGACGATTATTATTATTCATTCGACTGAATAGTGTGTTTTTCCAAGATAATTGTTGGGCTCCCAACATAAATACATCAACAGAAGAAACTGTAAATGCTGTTTAGTGAGCAATGACTAACTGAATAAAGAGTTTACACAAGATTTTACTTTAAAGTGTAAAGAATCTGAGATTCTGCTGGAGCATCAGCATACTGACAGGAAGAGACTTGATCATTTGGACCAGCTCTGGCCCTCCTCGGCTCGGTGCAGGTTTTGGAAGACAGGGATGCTGGTTCCTTGCTGAAAGTTTCTCAGCCAATGTTGTAGACAGAGAGCCTCGTGAGTGAAGCAGCACCACCGCAGGGCCTTCCTTCCTGCCGCCGCTGGCCAGTAAAACTATTCCTGCTTTCAGTCAACACTTCTGTCTCTCCAGGTAGGAGCGCTAAACAACAGCTCCTCAAAGTGCAACTCTTAATTCCATGTGTCGTTTTAGTTATAATTTGTTAATCCCATTAGTTTACACTTGCCTTAATTTATAGTTTATTTGCATATATTTATGGTTCCATTGTCTATCTTCCACTGTGTAACAAATACAGAATTATCTTATCTCATCTCAGGTTTATAGGTGTAGTTAAGGATTATCTGCACCAGTCAGCAGCAACCAGTCAGTAGCAACAACCCAATAATACAAGTGGATAAACACATATTCTGACAGTCAGCCCTTTGTATTATTTAGCATCCAATTTAATCACAGTGACACAGAAATTCACTTGTTTCATGCTCAAGAAGATTTAAAATATCTGGGCTTTTAAAGTTATATCACATTTAAGCTTATTTATTACCAGGCTGTGTAATTTTGATTGAACACACTAAATGACCAATATAAGATGTGAGATGCTGCTCACCTTTGGCAGGCCCTTCTCTGCCATGGCATTGAGCCACTGGATTACGTTGTCTGTGTGTCTGAAATGGAGACCAGTTGCCTATAAGAGAAAAACTAAAAGTCAAAACTTGATAAACAGATATTAAAACACAGAAGAATGATGTCTACTAAATTTTATTGGTACTATATCATTACTTGATAACTTATTGGCTATTTTAAAGTTTCAATTCAACAACCTACAGATGGCACATTTAAATCCCTTCCTGCCAATCACAGTGTCCAATTGCCCTGAAATGAATAAGAGGATCATTTTAGCTGTAGAGTTCCACCTTGTATCTAGTCTGCTCGCGGTCGTAGATTTTCTTGAGGGAGACTGTGCGTGGGGCAAAGAAGTTTCCCAGTTTGGCCAGATAGACACCATTCCTGAGACCTTCCTCCAGCTCTGTGGTGGGAGGCAACTCCTCATCCAGACAGGCCTCCATCCACCTGGAAATAATGTACAGAAGATAGACCCATCTATAGAAGACGCACACATCACAGGATATACAGTACCAGCACATTATTTTGGAACAGTGACCTTTAGTTTACTGCTTTGATTGTGATGCAAATAAAACGTCCGATTAAGTCCAGGTTGTACGAGAAACTATAGTTACAGAAACTTTACAGTTGAAAAAAATGATTTAGTGCCTTAATCTGAAAATGTGTTAGTCAGACTAATGTCGGAGTTCTCCTTATCCTACTAAAAGACCCAGATAATGCGATTAGTCTTCAGCACGTATACACCTTAACAGGAGTTAAAGTGGACAGTGCGTGCACATGCTCCACAACCCCCTCCCTAATGTATGTCCCCGGGACCAAAACATCAGAGACAGCTGGTTGCAGTGTCTTATCTGCACCAACAATAACACGTAAATTACAAACGGGATGAACAAATCTGTACGACTGTCCATCTTCCTGATCCTCAAAATGCTGGTCTGCCACCTGACCTTGGTTGTTTACTATGTGACGACATAGGTCAACCATAAAGGGGGGCAATATTAACCCATTGAAATACATATATCACCACCATGTTGAGAAGGAGCACATCATTGATTCAGTTAGTCCATTTTCTCCATTGCCTGTAAACTGGGACAAGAAACGAATGCTGGCAAGATACCAAATTTGAATTTTGAGTATAAACCGACTATTCTTTGTATGTTATTTACACATTCGTATCGGTAACAGCAGGTTGTTGCCTGCTGAACGAGTTTAGCATCTTAGATTTCACGACAGACTGCATTCTTCAGAACAAATTATTCTGCTCCGATAACACTTGTTTGTCTGAAGTGAAGCGGCGCTGCATCTGCAGGACAACACCTCACTTGGCCTCTGGTAACTTTGCTTCCAGGATACCAAGTTCCCAGCATTCCTCACGTGTGACGTTTCATTTCTTTTAGGTCATATTGTAGAGTCACATTCCTGCTGTGTGCCTGTGTCAGCCCTGGGCCACCGAGGAGAAATACTGAGCATTCACACCAAAAAAGCCCCGGCGGACTGGATTCCAGCACCGTCCTCTGACAGACACGGCCACTTGTATTTACAGCAGAACCTCACCCTTTCTCTCACTGCATTAATCTTTAGAATTCTAAGTGATGGGAAATTCTGCAACTGTCAGCTTCGCTTATGATTTAATCTGCTTCACTTTGCTCTGTCTGGTCTCATTTATTCTCTGACACATTTTGCAAACGGTCGGACGTCATGCCGGGATCGGTTTCCACTGCTGCAACATTTTATCGAATTATTAAATTGTATTCAGTTTATTTAATTTGAACAAGGCTGGGACATTTCCGCTGTGATTTCAGATGTGCAGGTTGGGAAATGTGTTTAGAATATTTCTTTACTGGAATATAATGGCTGCCTCTGCCTGATTTGAACCTACACATGAAAGAATAGTTTAACGCGGGGTCGATGTTATTAACAGCAATAAATCCATTGGCCGTCAGTGCTGACATTGCCTCTTTCACCTTAAAGCAACAGACCCTTTGTTCAGGATAAATAAACGCCTTTATACATCACTTTCTACCCAGCCGAGCCTAATGAAGGTCCCCGAGTGTCAGCCTTGATAATAAAAACCTTGAATTTATCGCCGGCTGTGAGCGGTTTCACAGTGCGAAGGCGCAGCAAGGTCACAAGACAAACTTTGGAAAAACAGCTTCTTTTCATCTGTTCAGAAAATACTCCCACTGTTCTGTAACTAAAGGTTCATAACTTGAAAAAGATTAAAAGATCTGTGACAGACTCCTTTATACAGACACAGAAGGAGAGAGTGAGAGACAGTAGGAGACAGAGAGAGAGAGTACTCAGGTGTAAACTTAATAATCAGCTTTTTCTTGCAATGCAATAATGCAGGAGTTTCCAACTAAACAATCATTTTTATGTGGACCTTTACAGACTGTAATCAAATTAAAACTATCCAACCATGCTGAACAACTCTGCATTCTTTGCCCCTCCACACAAATCCTGAATTTTCACTTCTTCTTAAGACGTTTGTTCCTCATAAAAAATAAATGAAATTGCCCTTACAAAGCGGTGCACGTTCCAGCTCAACACCAGCTGAAACAACTTCCTTCACAGGAAGTTGTGACATGCCGAGAGAGACAGGCCGGTCATTGAGGGTGAGGTGACCGTTCCGTGGCGTAAGACCTGGGTCTGCCAACCACAAACAGGCCCCCCCTTTGACTGACCAGCAAAGCAGTGAAAGGCCCCATAAAGCCCGGCAGCTAATGCTTCTTTTATCGGGCATACACGCCCTTTCCAGACGAGAACAAACAGAGACACACCCTCCACTTCAGCAGTTAAAACACCAGCTATGAATGGGATTTTAGAACGTCAACATGCAGATTAAAACTGCAAAGAGCAGCTCGATCACCACTGGTAATAAGCAAGAGGTGTATTGTGTACTGGTGGAAATGGCATTAGTAAGTACTGTATGCCTATTTTTTCTTTTTAAATTATACAAACCAGATGAGATGCAGGACAGTGAAAGAGCATCCTCGAAACCCCAACTGAAAATGGAAATATTGTGACAAACCTGTAAATGATAACATCGGTTTTCCTCAGCTGATCACCATTATTGGGGAAATGGGAAAGAATTATACTTCTATTTGTATTATGTGACTTCAGATGAGTTTGTGTAACCCTAATCGTCTGGATTAATCAAATTAAAACATTATGAGTACTATAAATCTAACTGCCGTGGATTAGAGGAAACCACAGGAAATTAGAGAATTTCTCGCCCGCCTCTGATCTGGTCAGCTGCCAGGAAGCTGAAGTTCAGAGGTCCATCTCATAGGAAGGACTCCTTGTCTGACCAGCAGCTCTGCAGGAAGACACACGGACACCTCGCGTGCAGGCCGGACATCCTCTGTTTTCCTGGACAGTTACAACTCGACGCAGCTCTCAATGAGCTCCATTAGCAGCCTAAAACTGTTAATAACAGCTTAACAGCCATTAAAAAAAGATGAGATCTGATGGCTTTTTCTTGACCAATTTACCCATTTCAGGGTCACGGGAAGAGTGGTGGAGTCCAGCCTTGCTGCCTATGTGTCAGGGGCCACCCCTGAATGAGTCACAACGCTGGGCCCTGTGTGAGCATAAGAGGGTACGGTAGCTCACTCAAGGGTACCTTGGCAGTGCTCTGAAGGTGTCCTGGTATCTCCCTGCTACCAGAACACCTCCAGAGGTTTGATCGCACCGGGACTTGAACCGAGAACCCTCCACTTCTCAGCCCCTAGAGACTAAGAGACGGACCCCTAGAGACAGCTACCACCGCCCAGATACTAGGATGTGTTTACTTTTTTCACCATTTTCACGACAAAAATCACAGTCAACAAGCAGTGACTGAGGCATTACAGCCTTTAAGCCTAGAAAACACTGGTGGGGGAGGAAGCAGTCGCAGATTAGGGTACAGTTTGGAGAGTATCGGGTGGAGGAAACTGCTGGGTCAACCCAGCTTACATGGCTGACAGGTTTCTTTAGTAGGAAGGAGGGAGTCAAACACTTTTCCTGGTGGATATCTAGACAGGATGAGTAACATGTTGTCTCGGGTTTCACAGACGCCCAGGTGAAGGGTGGGACCGGGGCGGTTCCTGCCGGGAGCTGACAGAGCGTAGATCCTCTCCATTCCCATATTCTCCACTGTGTTTCCAGGCAAAAAGAGTCACAGCTGGTAGCATGACAACGAGACCAAAGCATTTATTCACAGCAACAGGAACC
This sequence comes from Takifugu rubripes, assembly GCF_901000725.2. NCBI lineage: Eukaryota > Metazoa > Chordata > Actinopteri > Tetraodontiformes > Tetraodontidae > Takifugu > Takifugu rubripes. The sequence goes on along the minus strand of NC_042297.1, from coordinate 11,791,949 downwards.
TCAACAAACATCGCTTTCAACATTATTTAACTGTGATCTGGTTGCAAAGACCTGAATTTACTGCTTTTCATTTAAGATGTGTTGGTTTGCTCGTTTGACCAGAGGAATGTCGGTTTAATTACTGTTCAAAGCTAATGGGATGGGTCACCTAAGGGCAGATCTTATCACTAGGTTAAGACATTAAATGCACCATTTTTGGACTATTGTTTTCCCCTGCAGAAAGAAAATTACATAATCCCTATTGCACCAACCACAACAGAACCCCGTTTAGAAACGGTTTGAAAACAGGAAATTACAGGCAAATGTCCAAAGATTTAGAGGGAAGTGGGTTGGTTTCTCACAATAGAGGGGGGGGGCATTGACATGGATTTTATCCAAAGCTACAAACAATGAGTGCAAAAACAGCTAGGCTATAAAAATGACCCATTTTGCTATGAAAATAATTAATAGGGAGATTGTGAGTTGTAGAGACATGGAACTCTATATTCCAGTTTTAAGTGCACATCGTCTCTCCAAGTGCACGATGGCTTTGTCCAGCCTGCGGCTTCAGTCACCAGTCCAGTTTTCTCCCAGTAAAAGCATTTGAAAGCGTTCCACACCTTAATCTTCGCTAATTACACATGACATCCCACGATATCATTTGTTTGCACCATTACGTCACAGGAAGTTGAGAGAATCCAAGTCATGAAGATAAAAACCCAAAGCAACATTCTTATATAACATAACATCAAAAACAAATAAATAAATAAATGATCTGTTTGTCCAGTGAGTTCATGGTGTAACGTGATAATGTCCGCCCAACTTTAAAAATGTCTCGATCTCATTAAGATACGACCAAATCATGTGGCAGCTGGTGAAAATGTCTGATGTGACCTCTGATCCACACAGGATACATGTTATCACTATCTTTTTTTCTTTTTTCTTTTTTTTTAAAAAGCACCACAGAGTCCATTTTGCCTAACAACCGTCAGAGATGTCAAGTTGTCCAAACCGCTGCTTCCACCCCTGCGTTACCGAACAGTGACATCAGCCCTGGCATCTCAACGAGGTATAAGAAGACTTCCTAAGGCGGTGAGGACGATCCTTCCAAATTCGCAGCGCGTTACGACACGCTGCTGTGCACCGGCAAAGATCATTACATCTGTCCTCACCTGTCCTCACCTACGTCCTAGCAGCTTTTTGGGGAACTGCACAGATTAATTAAAGCAAGTCCTCCAAGTTTACGTAAGAGTTCCCGTCCCAAGGCTGTCATCTTGCTGAACGCAGCTCTGCACTGTAATTCTGTTATGTCCCAACATCATGACAATAAAGCAATGTAAGTTGTGAATCTTCCCACAATGCAATGGAAGAAAACAAGCATAATGTGATTCAGGGACTGTAAATAACTGTAGTTTCAATGACCTAACTGCAGTTTTTAATGACAAACAGTAACCCAGCGGTTGATTTGACAGCACAGAGCAATTACTACGTAAACTGTGCACACAAACACAAAAATTAAGCTTTCACTATTTCCGTCATTATATGCAAAGAGCAAACTGCAGCAAAAAACAGTCGTTCTGCAACATATCGCCACCTGAGCCACAGTTTTAGATATCAAAATGATCCTTTTTAGTAAAATTGATAACAAAACATTGGTTTGTCGGAAAATCTTCACATATTATATTCACAAACCATGAGCGTTGGGGCACGGTTATACCTGTCATTTTGCAAGTGTGTACCAGGCACTAATTTCACACCATGTGAACCTCAGAAAAACCTGTAAATTATGCTGGAGAATGGGAGGGAGACAGGTAGGGTAGCACACAGGCTGGCACTTGTACTGAGGTAAACCATGTTAGCTTCCTCTTCCCTTGCCCACAGTCTACACCTAGACTCCTGCAGGAGAACACAAACCGAGGGTTTAACAGACGCCCTTCGCAGCCTCGTGTCTACTAATCAAGAGTCGATGGATGATGGCAATACATTTTTCCCCACCCTTTCCTTCTTTATGTCTGTTTCGATTAGCAAGACAGCAAAGCAGAGGTCAGGCGTGAGATCGTAATCTAGGTCATCACGAATAATGAAAGCCTGTCAGCCAAGAATAAATATCTCACCCAAACAAGCGAGCAGTTTATAACCAGCATTAAGTCGGCACACACAGCGGGAACAAAGATGCAGTGATCAAACGGGGGAAGGGGGGCCTACATGCAGGCGTGACAGCAACCTGTGAAAATACGATACCCACGGAGATACAGAGGTTACTGTTCAACGCACGCACAGCAGCCAAATTCAACCCCATCTCATTGAGCTAGCGCAGCTACTGCCCATTTTCCCCTTTGAAAATGCCTCAGAGACCCTTTTTTCCTGATGAAATCTGTATTTCTGCAGCAGAGTGAAGCCATACAGAAAGAAATATTTTGACTGGGCACAAGTCAGTTTCTGATTTCACACTGTCATTCACGCACGTACAAGAGCGTTTGTCATCTTTCCAGCGGGCAGGAGGCGCGCTGGAGAGAATGAGCAGCAGTTTGGTGTTTATTTTCTGCCTGATGGCCCATTTTGCACCATTGGTCTGAGTCCCAGAGTATTCAGTTGGATTAAATCGTGGTTTATTGGTCACCAGTGAAAATACTGGAATAAGTCAATCTATGGGATGACAGTAACATACACAAAACATGTCCAACTGCATTCTCAGAAGCACTGAAGTACCGATGAAAGGTGGAAAACAGAGCCAGGAGGTTTTGTTTTTTTTTACATCTAAAAAGAAAATCCATCAATTCATCTGATACTAACCAGGTGAAACACACAACAGGTGCAGCACTACAGCCAAACCCCAAAACATCCTGGTGCCTAATTCAATATTTAGAGAGTGAAATGAGATGAAAAGGAGTCCGGGCATTCAAATATGTGCACAGCGGGTCACTTTCAAAGGCAACATGAAAATAACGCTGATAACACACGGTTTGCATCTCAGACAGTCGGCCCTGTGAGGCCTGCGAAAGCCTTTTATGCTCAACTGAACATCTGTCCCTGGCAGCAGAGCTTCAGCAGAAGCCCTGCCACAACGCATTCTTGTACTCATCGCCACAGGTTGAGCTTCACACCCTTCAGTTTGTCTGTCAGAGACATTCCCATCATACCCGCGTGCAACAACGCGCTCTCCCAATCAGAAATGTACAACTGCAGCAACGTAAGGAGGTGAAAGTGACCTCTGCGTTGACCGATAGTTTGGGATTTGCGAGACCACCGCAGCGACCATGACAACGCCCTGATTTTCTAAGGGAACATTAATGATTGGGACTCAGTGATTTCCATTTGAACACCAACAAGATGGGAGTGTTGTAAACCATCTTCCTGTTTTCATTATGATGATGACATCAACAATTGTAGTTATCAAGAACTGTGACTACCCCCCCCCCCCCACCCCCACTCCCACTGTATTCTTCTGCTGCATAAACCATAAAGGACCCCTACGATTCCTCCCACAGGTGATGGGAGCACACGGAGAAAAGGAATAAGTCACATGTGTAAATCTGCCTGGAGACGATCGAACCTCCAAAATAGGACATGTTGAAGAGTCAGGTGACCTAAAACTTTGGAAAAGACTTGTTTTCCAGGGAAGACGATCAACGCTACGTGCAGATGTAAACTATAATCATGCCTGTACTGACATTTCTGGGAAACCACACCGTCACCACCAACCACTGATGTGGTTTGTTTAAAAAGGAAGAACACCGGTAAAAACGTGGGGAGCCTGGGTTAAGGACGTGCTTATATGGGTAAATATACACGTGTTTTCATATTTTGGCTTTAACAGCAACTCTGCATAAACAAGGAAACGAGGAAAATAAAACTGCAGACTAAACATCACGGATAACAATGTCAAAAAATCAGGTGAAGGACAACACACACACACACATTCAAAGTTTGCCTTGTTGCTAGTGAACAACCTTTCAACACCGGAACCGGTTGCTATGACGACAGTGGGTTTCTCTGGCTCATGTGCAAGATACTGAAATCAGCAACGATGAGTCACTTCCTGTCTCACCCGTGCTTCTTCCTCTTTTGAATAATCACAATCACACACAGTTGGCAACAAGTTTAGGAAACCATGAGAGTGTGTGTGTGTGTATTCACATGTAAAAAATAATAATAAGAATTTTCACTATTTTCCACAGATTTGTTCATCAAACCGTAAATTAAACTGCAGTTTGCCCAATGGTGAAATGTTGGTCATGTGAAGCTCTCATGGCCATTTTATGGTTCATACTCCAGCAGCGGGTGGCTTCAACCGGACCGTCTCACCTTTTGGCTTCCTCCAGGTGACACAGGTACTCGTAGGCCATGTTCTGCTGCCGCCGCTCATCCATCTCCTCCGCTGTGAGCCGCTCCACGCCATCCAGCACAGCTGCAAATAAGATGCCAGGATTCAAGACAAGAATGGTGGATTCATGTATTCCATCACTTTATGAGTGTTTTGCCCAGAAGGGCGGTGAAAGTTTTTGTTTAAGCAGCTTTAGAGAATCCTGAAATGAGGGTAATACCCTAAGAAGGTAACAGCCTCATTAACTAGTCATCTGCACAGCCAGCGGACAGATGAGTGTCTGTGAACACACTTTCATTTAAAGAAAGAGTTACAGAGCCGTTCCCATGGGATTACACAGAGGAGAGCCATGTTTCCGCCTGTTGTACAACTTTTCCCCAAAGAAAGTTGCTCTCCTAAATTATGGAGAGGGGGATGGGAAAAAGTGGAAGGCGGGTAATACAAAGAGGCCCCTTTGAGTCTCCTGTACTGCCAGAGGTGGAGGCCTGCCTGGGGAGCAGAGGCAATATCATTAGCAGGTAAAAACGTGATGCCACACACTGGTGCGCCGGGCTTCATTTACCTACCAACTGAAACCCTGCACCATAGAGCTACTTCTTCTTTTCACACTTGATTTATGAAATGGCAGGGTTGAGCAATCAATGGTCCACAGAGTGTCACTTCATACATTAACAAATAAGCTCCACGGCAGAGGTGATCACTGTGGAATATCAGTTTTTAACATCTGTAGATTGCTGTTGTTAGGACTAGTTGTTAGGAGTAAGAAACTCAAACAGCTCTTAGGTGGGAACTCCGTGTGTCACACCGGACTGGAGCTGTATGAAGTATCCAGAGTGGAAAAGGTTCTGGGAACTCCTAAAGCAGGCCTCCCTCCTCCCTCTCCTCTGCCATATTATAAAACGCGGAAGTCATAATTAGGCTGCAACCACGCTGACTGGAATAAAAGTGCTCAGGGGCAGCCCTGGTCCGCTTTGGGAGGCTTTTCTGGCGTTTCGTCGGTTGCATGAGCAGTATGTGCGGGGCTGCTTCTCCGTCTGCGGGGAAGCAGCCCCGCACATACGGCTGGCATCTCAAGGTGAGCAGGGAAGAGTGTGAACTTACAGCCATATCTCGGCCGGAGCCCGTCTGTTTCCTCTGAAGTTGACATCCTTCTGCCTTTAGAAACGCGATACTTCTGCGCTCCTCGCTTCGCTTCACGAAAAAACTTTTTACGCGCAGCCTGAACGCCTCCGTCCCAGAACTCCTACAAAGAAAAGAGACTCAAATCGCGACAGAAACCCGGGAAGGACCTTTCGGCCCTCTTGTTCCTCCTCTGCACAGTTTGAGTTGAGAGTTTTTCTTGTTCAAACCTCACTGATGTCACTGGGTGTGTTCTTCCTAATCCTGAAGTATGCGTTTCAGGAAACCGAGCTCAGATGCTCACCGCGGACGCAGCGCCCCCTACTGCCCGTAGCGCTCAATGCAAGGCGCTCAGGACAAATCTTAAAGTTCCAAATTACAAAATACAAATAAAATCAAAGCGTCTAGAAATAAAAACTTAAAAGAAAATAATTTTGTCCGTTTTTTCTGAAACAGCCTGACTAAATCCATGTTCTATACGTCGGTTGTTTACTAAAAAAAAAAAAGAAAAACATAAATCTTTAAGAGAATTAGTGATTTAGCCTCACATCGAAAGAAAATACTGGATTGGATTGATTTGGTGCTCCTTGAAGCGGTAATGATTCTGAATTAACCTTTTTTTAACCATTCAGAAGATCATTACAGTTTTCAGTCCAGGAATGAGATTTCCAGGGCACGTGATTTAAAATGGTTTTCATCTCGCAAGTTTTGGGTTTCCATGCACAGAATAATCATAAAAAACAGTAGAGCCTGCACTGATAAATATACTATGTCCCAATAAACAAATTAAACAGTTAAGAAATGACTATTGCAACATATATTGATCCAGAAAACAGACATATTGAGGTACAATGTGCTGCTTTATCAAGGTTTTTCCTGTTTAACTGGATTATATAAATTGATCTGTAGACAGTAACAGAAAAACAGTCAATTTTAAACTCTAAATTCATATTAAAACTTGGAAATTCCAATATTTATTTTCTACTAGACAACAAACCCTAACCTGGTAATTTGTGTTGTGTAATGTTGTGTTATGTTTTTGTCATCTTTTTTGTGCTACAACAGCTTCTCTGATTCCTTATCAAAGACTGCGTTGTGCAATATTTATGAAAGCCATCAGATGTCGCCATTTCAAAGAATAACTTTATACGTTTAAATGTAAAGATTTTAATTTGTAGAATCTGCAAAGATTAATACGATATTATCAAACAACATTACGAGTTGTTTTGTTTATTTTGCGACGAGCAGGAATTGACACGTGGTTTAATTTCATGTTAACCATAGTAAATGAATTTTCTGTAATCTGTTAGATGAGTTGCATCCGTGACCTGCCGCAGCCAACAGTCAGGCATGGAAATCCAGCAGCGTCCCGCCGGGCGGGGCTCTGAACCGGGTATAAGAGAGGGTGGAGGGAGAACTGTCCTGAGGACCCACTGCGACCTCTCTCCCCCCGTCTCCTTCCGCTGACCCGCTCAGTCCTCCAGCCGCCTGCACCCTGACCACCTGCACCATGGTTGCCCCCGCTATGGTCCGAGGACTGCTGTTAGTCGGCCTGCTGACGGTGCTGTGTCACGGCCAGACGTCCCAGGAGGTCACCGCGGAGGACTTTGGAGTGGGAAGAGCAGAACCAGCTGCAGACAGAGACCTGGTCAGTACCCCCATCCACACAGTGCACGATGGAGGAGGAGACTCGCAAAATAATGCAATTTTCACTAAAGCCTGCGAATAATCAAAAACTTTAACAAATTACCTACAGAGATCATTAAGAGATTTGATGCATTGCTTCACTTAAAATAGTTATAGCTATTTTCTTCTTTCTTAAGACGTGTTAACATATTTAGTGTAGACGTGTGTGTGTGTGTGTGTGTGTGTGTGTGTGTATGTAACTGAAACACTGAAAAATAATAAGCAAGGAGTTTAAGTGGAACTATTTTTTCTGTCCTGCGGCCTGTTGTGTTCTATTTCTTATTTTGTGTGATTAAATTGAGCAGCTAGAAGCGCTGGAGGCTGTGCTGGGAAGGATGCACAGTCAGGTGTCCTCCCCTGAGAAAAGAGGAAACATCCCACTGGTAACTCGAATCCACTCACTGTTTTTATATACCGGCGTTTTAATTTGTGCCCTTCGTGGGGGGGGGGGGGGGGGATGGGGGTGTCTTCAGGTGTTATTCTAACATATTTTGAAGTTTCCCTCTGTAAAATAACACAATGATGATTCCCCGAGCAGAACAGAATTGTTACACACTAGTTTATCGCCTCTACGCCGTGCTTTACTCATTTACTAAATAATTAAAGCAGCAAAGGTCTGCTAGTAATTAAAAGATAGCAAGGAAATGGCAGCCAGTCTTACGCGGCCCATTTCCAGAGTAATCAGGGCTCCACTCCAATTAGGAGAAATTAAAAAGGTGGAGCTACGTCCGGAGGAATAAACCAGTTAAAGAGCAGGATTTGTGTGTGGTGCCTAAACTGGAGAGATCTCCTTCAGATTAGAGGAAGAAAGCAAACCTGACTCTTGTAGCTTCAGGACTGTGTCTGAAGGTGCCTGACTCATCTCTCTGTCTCAGTGCGGTTTGGGCGACCGCTGCGCCATGAGGTTCGGGCCTCGCATCGGGAAGCTGTGCGACTGCGGCCGAGGATACAACTGCAACTCCTACCTGCTCAAATGCATCTGAAGATGGCGACCGCGGGCCTTTATCTCCTCCACAAATGCCCTCAGCAGGAGCGAAGCATCCTTCATCCTCAGTCTCCATCCCTTTCCCCACCCCGGACGGCGATCATCGTTGATGAACATGTGACGCCGCAGGAGCCGTTGGCTGGGAGTTAGCATGGGTTTAATGGTCTGCATGTTGAGGTGTGATGGTTTGAAACATGTTTGTCGGTGTATCTTTTCAGAAGCAGCAGCTGTGTTGGGTCATTATTTCACTCGTATGAAGAATAAGAGATGGTGGAATGTTTAGTTAATAATTTGGAATGTTGTAGTCATGTGTCCTCGTGAATAAAGTCCATCTCTGAGTCAGGTCGGCTCCATTGTGTTCAATTCTGAGTATAGAGATATTTTAAACACCAATCTGGTGCTTTTTAGAAACTGTTCAATAGTCTTTGTCTGATATCAACACTTGTCTGTGTTCTGCAAGTATAATTCTGTTCCTACCTACAATATTTGCTTACATAAAGCAGTTCAAATTTACTAAGATGAAGAACAAGAGGCCGCCCTCTTACTGGTTGTCACAGCTTGTTTTATGTTTGTTCAGCCCTCAGTGAAGCAGGAGGTGTCGATCCTGTAGAATTAATCCTTTTATTTTAAAAAGTCAGCCAGCAGAACTGCATCACCCCACACATTTTCTGGCCCCTGTTCTTTTTTGTTTGACAATCATCCCCGTGATGATCTCCTGGAGCTTGTCGGTTCGGCCTCCTCAACTCTTTAAATGGAGACATAGAAACCAACTAATTTTAACCGTCTCTTGGAAGAAAGTTGGAGTTGTTACAGGTGACCTTTCTTCCAGCTTTATGCTCCCCACTGTTGTATTCATTCATCTGCAGCTCATAATAAAAGAACTTCATTCACAGTTTATTTCCACATCCTCCGTGAGTCATCAAAGGGGAAAAAAACTATCCAGCTGTGAGAAAAAGCTTAAAAAATAATAATTTAAGGAAAGCTCATTAAAAGGCGAGTGTATGGGATGGATGTGTGCGGCTTGCTGCTGGCAGATAGACCTGCATTTCATTTGTCCCAGGAGCTTTAATCCCCACAAAGCGTGGAAGAGTGAAGAGCTCATTTGAACCTTCGCTGCAGCTTGTGGAAACAGATAAAGAAGAAAAAGGGAAGTGTAATGTCCCCTCCTTCGCTGCCCGCAGCAATTCAGCCTGCAATAAAAGTGAGTCAATAGTGAATGGACGATGTCGCCAGTGTCCAGGTCTGCTTAGCACAAGCTTCCATTTGGGTTGTAGCAGAGAAGATGGCAGACGGGGTCACGTAGCCATGTAGAGGCACAACTATTGTGAACCTATAAAAACACCCAAAACTAATATAGATTTGCTCTTCTGACAATCTGACACTAGCTGTGGCAGCAAAAATGTGGAGGAAACCCAAAAATCTAGAATAAATGCACCACAGGAGGCGGTTCAGCTCCGTTTACTGATGCACAGGCCACACGGCTCAGGGTTTACCCTGCTGTCAAGCCTTTATCTGTAGTGATCAGCAAAGCCTCCATCAGGCGATCTGATCCGTCACAATGGCGTTCCGCATGTCTGATCGCTTTGTGGGTGAATAGTGATCACGAGAACCTTGCTTTGTCATCGCCGTGGTCATGTTTTTATGTCCCCTCGGGGACGTGTGGCGCGATCTCCAGAGTTGGCTTATGTTACTCGCCGCTCTGCTCCGTCTGTTGTGTTAATTTAGAATCATTTTCTCAGGGGTAACCTCTGGAAGACTGGCTGTTAGCCTTTAACCTTTAACCCCGTGACTGACTGACGCAGAAGCCCAGAAGTACAACACTTTAACAATTGATTTCCCATTTAGACCCCCTAAATGAGCTTCACGCAATCAAAGGGTGCATTGAATAATTGATCTACAAGGGGGAGCTCGTTAAGTTTGAGAGTCATTTTACTGGTGACGCCGATACAAACGTTCGGTCACATCTGGGAAAGACACAGAGCCTTCAGAAAACACGAGAAAGAAAGAACCAGATGTTAACGGCACGTTGCAGCTTTTTAAGGCTTTAAGGACATCACTGATTTTATTATTCTATTTTTTAAGCGAACCCAATTTAATTACATTCATCTTTGTTGTATTTTGGATCCAATAATGCTGAAGGGGAAAGATTTAATTAGTCCGAGGCACAAATGAGGATTAAGGAGCTGCACACTGAAGTGTTTCACCAACATTTTCATCTGCAGGAAGGAATATTGAGGATGTTGCTGCTTTGAAACCTGGCAGATCTTTAATGTGGTGAGAATTCTATCTGAAATAAAGTGAACATCAGTGAAGATCAGTCAAAGTCAACAAGTACAGATTGGGATTATTTACCTGTTGATTCGGTTTCAAGCCATGAAATTTATGAAAAAGATCCATCATTCATTTCGCAGCGGAATTCTTTTCAATATCAAGGATGTGAGGACTGAGCAGAGGTGGAATCCAAACACAACAACCTCCTCAGGACTCCTTTCCCCTTCCACATCATCTATAATGCTGTTCACGGCCATTATTATCCCCAGTTCCGGAGTTCTGCTGAGATTGCAGATAATTCCATCAGGCTTGTCAATAAGCTACAGGCAAGGAAAACATTGCATTTCTGCCGAGATAGTAATAAGATTCGTTTCATTTGCAAACAGACCCGACAGTCCGGCTGAAAATAAATCACTAAGGAGCTCAAAAGAATAATGTAGGAATGCTTCGATATCCCCAAAAGCCGTACAGGTGAACACGTGGCCACTTCAGGTATGTACACGCGCTCCCACCTGCGCAGAAACGCCTGCTGCCGCTATGACGCGTCATTGTTGGTGTTACCAGAAGATGGCACTGTTTCTTCACAAAAGCTCAGCAGGCGCCGAACCAAGGATCAAATCCGGTCCACTAAGGATGAAAATCAGGAAGATTTTCGTCCTACCAGTTAGACGAGGCATTCACCTGGGATCCTACATTAGTTGGATTCAGGCAAGGCTCAGGCCCCTAAAAAGCTTCATGGATCACCTCCTGCAGGCTCCTAAGGCATTTGTCACTCAATGTTTGATTTTTGCTACTTTTTTCTTTTTTTTCTCTTTAAAGACAAAGATGTTGCTCTCCGTGTTACTGCTTTGTAATTTCTTGCCCCTCCTAACTGGTAAAATCCAACACCAGTAACGTTTTATCCACCAGGAGATTAATGCTGGTCACTATTGACCTTTAGGCCTGAAGTAATTTCCTAACTGAGACATTATTCTAGTTTGACTGTCAAACACAATGACAATCGTTTGGTCAGAGAAAAGCTGAATGACTAATGTGAGTCATTACAACAACTCTAATAACAGCTGAGCTGCAGGATTAATTATTTAGGAACTCTAATTAGTTTTGGTGTTGTTTGGTCATTGTGTTGCGACTTGCAAGTGTGTGTGTGTGTGTGTGTGTGTGATACAATGGTGTGAAATAAAGAGGATGAATGTTTGATCAAGGTAGTCTGAGCAGGTTGTGGAAATACCACACAAGCAGTATTTAACTGTACCCATTTCCACCAGATCTCAGTTATCTGCTGGGTCAACAGGTGATGGTTTTAATGCTGAAACACACTCTGAATAAATGAGATTGTTCTTGGATTAACTTGGCCTGATAAACAAATGCAGTGTCCTTAAATACAGCAGTAGCATGTTTTTAGATCTGTTTGGGTTGTTTTTTTTAACAACGTTTGTTGTATTTCTCTCCATCGCTGCCATGCCAAGGCGTTCAAATCTAAACATTCAGCAGGGCGTTTCTGCATGATGCCGTTTGTTTACCACAAATAAGTTACAGTAGCAAAATGTTTGAATGTCATTGCTGCAGCAATAAATGCTTAAAAGGAGGTAAATTGACAGGAAATGTAATTTTGACCGCTGCAGAAACAAATCGTTTTATGTGTAGGAAACCACAAAATGGCTGCAAATGCATCGTAGATTCTATGAAAGAAGCTGAAACATCAAGTTCTGGTCTGGCGATAAGTTCTTTCTCCCTTGAACCTCCTTTTAGTCCAGATAAGACCAGTCTGGGTGCCAACATGAGGCTGTCTGCTGCTCCCTATATCACAGGAATAAACTGGACTTATCTCCAATACCAGGCTGACAAGCTGAGCCTCTGGTGGCTGAGTGGGGCCAAAAAAAGGAAATGTGAGGATCTCCCATGATGCCAACTGTGCAAGAAATCCACAAATTACCTTTTGAGTGTGGACACGACTTAGGTGAGACATTTGGTGCGATTCACTAAACTAACAGTGGCGTTATTATTTCCCTACAGGCAGCTTCGTCTGTGCAAAGGTCCAGTGGAAAATTCGCTTTACAGCTGCCATCTGCAAACCAACGCGCTGAAAATAGGACGGGGGCAGAAGCTGCGGCGGTCACGGGTGGACAGAAACACGTCCCATGTATCTGTCAATGCATTAAACATGTAGCTGAGGGAGGAGGTAGAGGTTGTTGAAGGTCAGGCCTGATGTGGAGCTTTGTTGGGGAGGAAGGATGAGGAAGAGGAGGAGAACTAGAAGGAGGGTGAGGATGAAGGTTTGCCCAAAAATGTGTTGATTTTATTTTAATAGAGTCCGTTTTGGGATGTCAGGTGATCTCACCTGGAGGTGTAAAACACAACGCCTTTTATCTCCTTCTTCTCTGATTGACCTCCTGCTGTGAGCTGGACATCAAAGACACAGACAACAAAGGAAATCCTGGGCATAAAGGAAAGTTTCCTAAAACGTCTGGGCGATCCACTGACTCTGCAGGCGTTAAGAACTTGTGAGATGAACAAGAATCCGGACAAAACCGACTCAGACTCACGCAGCCTGACGTGTGTGCTAGTGTAATTGTTAGTATTCAGACTGGTGGAGATGAAACTGACGCCGTTGTTGTGGCAACTGTGGAAGAAAAGCGATGCTGAAACCTGCTAAAAATGTGTGTGAACGAGGGGAAAAAATGGGATTTTCTCCAAAGGAGAATTCTCTTTCTTTTCACATCTGATCTTTCTCCTCACGCTCTTATCTCCAAATCCGTCCTCAGGCTCTGTGCTTGTTACAGCAGCAAAGTTTTCTTTACTCTGCCCTCCATCGCCGCCTGAGGACAGTCCGACCGTGCTGTTTTTACACCCATGGGGATGTAATGACCAAATGTCGAACGATGGTGACTCTTTTCAGGCGTCGAGCATTAGGAGCAGGAGGGGGGAAAGAATTTATGTAATACCTTTTATGTGCGGCGACGTCACAAAGTGAAGCAGAAGCTTGAGCCAGATCTGACATAAGAGATGGAGGAGAAGCTTTTTCTGGCTGCGCCCCACTTTCCCGCACTTTTACCTTTACAGCCACAACGGAAGACCTTGGTTGTCACGGGGGACCGTTTTTGTACAGGTGTGAACAACCGGTTCCCTCCTGCATTTTGCTGCGTGGGCAGATTTGTGATTCCCTTTTGGTCATGAAGCATTTTCATGTTCGCGTAAAAGGCCTGAAAAAAGAGGCTCATCCGGTAGGCTGCCTCTCTGGCTCCACGTCGCCCCTCGCTGTCGCTTCCAGTTGCCACTTAAGAGTTGTGAAAAAGCCTGAAAGAGTTCAGAGAGAATCGATTTGTTTTCCTCCTCGTTTTGAGTGACTGGCAGAGACTTTGTGTCTGCTTGCGACAATGACTGAAACCTAAGATTGGAATTGATTCAATTCCCAGTCGGGCTCAGACGCGCTGATTTTAATGAGTCATCTCTTATGTAACGTGCCTTCAATTGTTCCTGGAGTCTCATTAATCCCTGCAGGTATTTGCTGATTCAGCATCAGGCGCTGATGCTCTCCGGCCACATGCGTGATAACCTTCATCTCGACCTGCAACTGATTCACATCCCCTTTAATCAGCGTAAACCTTCGTGCGTCTCCACGTTTCGGGACACGTGCAGAAGGACGGCGGCCACGGGGGACTCTGTTTTCATCCCTGCAAAGACAACAACAGTCGCTTGGACTGTTTTTCTACACTGCAATTACAGAAGCGAGCGCATTGTGCATTATTTAAGTATAAATGTTGTGTAGGCTGACGGGGGCAGAGAAGGTCCAGAACCCACAACCCACAATTACCTCACAATGACGCAGGATGCTGGGATGACAGAGCCAACTTGTGTGTTATTTACCGATCCAGTGAGCTGAAGGGCTGTGGCTTTATCTCCAGGGTTCAAAGGGAAAGGGGCAGGGCGGCTGCTTTCCTGAGGATACGTGCACAACTCCAGCCAAAGGGCTTCTTTTTTACGATGGCGTGTCCTCGTACATCCATTCGCTTTATGAAAGGAGATGCAATATTCCCAGTCAGAGTAGATCAAAGCAGCTCTGTCAGCCCCTCCAGCGCGCCTGAAATGTGCCGCAGCGTGACGAACATTTGAAAATGGACTTGGGCAGCCCACGTGCACAGCGTCTTGCGACTTGCTGGGCCTAGCATCAGATTTAATGGCACAGTCTGACAGCTTTTGCATTAATCATCCTCGACGCCCACAGACGCACTAATGATGCAGCCTGTGTCGAATAAACCAGGAGAGTCCAAAGAGGGTGTGTATAAAAGGAATGAACCTGGCAGACAAAGTGAGGGGATTCATGGTGACAGGAGGCAATCAGCCGCTGCTTGGCTGCTTAAATTGTGCCTGAGGAGATTTTGCAAGGCAGGTTTAGAGACTGGCGGGCGGACAAGGAGGAGGGGAAGGACGCCGAATGTAAAAATCAACTTTTTCTTTCCTGCTTTTGTTTGTTTTCTCTTCTGGTCCCTGGAGCCCAAAGCCTGGCAAATTCTCTGTCTCAAAACGAATTACGCATTAGATATCGATGTAGAAAATGAAGATGCTGTCCTTTCAGCAAATCGGTATAATTATGGACAGAGAGGCTTCCCCCCCGATGCGTTAAACACACATTGTAGCAGCCGCTGATTGACTTGTGGAGGAATCTGTGATTTAACAGGCGATCCTGAAGCTCCCGGGCAGCAATGTGTCAGTCCAACATGGAGCTCTGACAGTAGCAGATGCACAGATGTTTGTCTTTCTGCTTGTTTCCAACTGGGAGCTTATGTAGTTACGTACGTCAGTCGTCCACGCTGACTCCATCGGAGACTTTATTACCCTCAGGTCATGATGAGGTTTTTTCATTCAAAAATTTGAACAAAACCTTGCTGTTGTAAAGCAGATAAACTTCAGGTTGGGGACACTTCAATGCATGTCTTAAATGAAAAAATGGTGTCAGTCAGGGCAGCAAAAGCTGCCAGATACAGACAGCTATATGAATGACTCAAGTGTTAATAATTAGAATTGTATCCACGAGGGAGTTCGAAGCTTTAGGTGACGCTGCCTGACAGCAGGACAGCAGTAATGATGCTCATTAATCATGCTCTTATTTGACAGTGATGACTTATGAGACTGGAGACCAACTAATTACCAGTGAGACACTCCTGGATTTAACACCTGACCCAGCTGGTGGTCTAATGACCAATCAAAAGGCGACGCTGAGCCTGTACAGAGAAGGTCCGAGGCAAATGTCTCCCTTGGTCCACGCTTCATTCCCTCTCTGCTCCTCAAGTCTCCATTAGTGGTGTTTTCCGGAACAGGATGCTCTTTGTCAACAAGAAGAAAGAAGAAGAAATATCGTATCACTGGGAATGAAAGAATCTTTAAATCCGAAAACGGGAGATCTTTGAGGTCCCGCGTTTTCACCGAGTAGCGTGAATGGAAAAAACTTCATTGCGCCACCTGCAAATGTCAAGTATGACAATATTGCAGGAACAATACTCTGCGGAGAGAGCAGGTACATCTCCCTGAAGGTGACCGTCTCTTTTGATGGACCGCTGTAATTATGGGATTCACAAGGCTCCATCACAGAAGTTCCATTATGGCCTGAGAAAGGTGATGTGAAAGTGAGAGAGTGGAGGGTTCAGACGGATGATTCAGTTAACAGCATCTCACCATTACAGGTTTCACTGATGAAACTCCATCGTCAGAGAAGGTGTGAGGAGGATTCCAGGAAAGAGGAGGTCTTCATGGACACATCCGGCTCTCAAAGAGCCCATAGTAGATGTTAAAGATAGAATCACCACCCAAAGGCTAACAAATAACAGGAAATTTGTCTTTTGCCATTTCAGGGTCACGGGGAGGGGGCACATGTGGGCAAAGGCAGGGTGCACCCTTGGATAGGTCAACAGTGAGCATTTTTGGGTTGGGTAGTTTGCTCAAGGGTACCTTGGCAGCGCTCTGAAGGTGTTCCGGTACCTTCCCCTACTACCAGAACACCTTCCATGTTTTGTCCACACTGGGGTTTGAACCAGCCCCCTACAGACTGAGCTACCACCACCCAACCACAGGAAATATTAAATAAACTAAAGCAACAGCAGGTGGAGTCCGTCCCATAAGGTAATGGCCCAGGCAGGCTATTAACAGCTGACATTTGAACAATTTCAAGTCACAGCATCAAGATTAGATCAAGAGGTGAGATGTCATGACAGGAGAAGACATTTCAGAGGAGCCCAAAAAACAAAGAAAGCAGTTTCCACAGTAACAAACACACGGCGGGTAGTGGCCTCTTGTTGGGAATGGAACTCATTAAACAGTTGCCAGTTTAATTAATTCGTGGGGCAGAAACTAATTAACTGTTGATTCACAAAGATTACAGCAGGAAAATGATCAAATGTTCACACACGGTTAATAACAAAGACAACACACACTCCAACATTTTATTTTTTTTTTAAATTTGGGCTGCTAATGTGTTTTTGACAATTTTCACTGTCAGACTGCGATTATCTGTAAAAATCAAAGGATTGGGCGTCAATCTTTTGATAATAATGAGCAGACAGTTTGTGAATAAAATCACCTGCCCTGTTGGATGAACGCAATCTTGGTTTCTTGGTCATTAAAAGTTGGAGAGGAAAAGAAAGAGAGACCTAGAGAATCAGGGAGAGAGATGAGTCATGCAGCCGGGAGCACAATATTACCTTTCCTTCCACTTCTCTGCTGATGGACCCCGCGGATGCAATCGGTGCAGTGAGCCGGACAAAACAAGCTCGGGATTAACAAAACAATAGATACAACAACAGGCTGCACTGTTGCTGTTGCCTGTGTGGGAGGTAAATGACACCATTCTGAGGCCGCTGCAGTTCGAATCAGATCAGAGATTCAACTCTGGGTGTGATGTTGCCGCCACACGTCTCCTCCTCTCGAAGGAGAGATGGTTGAGATGGTTGTGTGAGCTTGACCTTCAAGCTTGTTAGCCAGCTGGCTCTTGCTACCTGCGCCGCCCGTTTGCCAGACCTGTAGGTGTTTTTGCTATTTAATTTCTGCATCATCGGTGGACTCCTGTTTGGAAAGACCCAGACAAGCTCAATGTTGAATGGAGTTGAGCCGTTCAATGGCCAAGCATGGAGGTTCGCCAAGGCCTCAGGAGGTTCGCCAAGGTTAAAGCAACTCAAATCGCCCTCTGTCATGAAACTACATCAAAAAATTTATATTCTAAATTAGCAACAAGCTAACAGTTGAAAAGCTGTGAGGATAAATCACATTCATTTAATATAGTTCAGCAAGAATATCTGCTTATGTCTGTTGGATGTTATTAGGGGAAATACTTTTTTTATTTTAACTGTGAACGATTCTTCTTGCACAAAGCAGCAAGCAGTACATTTTTGCATAAAACCGATTATTTGAAATCTTTTTGCACAAGAAAACATGCTAAAACACAACAGCAGACGCAATAATGGCAAGTTTCTGCTCTGCGTGAATAAAGGGCGTCGGGAGGCTGGAGCGCCGTCATCTGAAATATGATTTCCTTCAACTTTAAATGCGGATCGAACCCAGAATTGTAATTATCCAGACTTGGGAATCAAAAGTGACAGAAGCGCCATCTGTTTGAGAGTCAGTTTCTGCCCATGCATCTGTTTTCTCTATCAGCAGCGACGCCTCGCTGCGCTGCTGCTTTTGTTATGCTTGTTGACTTTTTCGGGCTTGTTTTGCCCAGCAACTTTTACAAGATGACTCACCGGAGGCAGCTGTTACGCATGACAAAATATACATAAAAAAGAAAAAGCCAAAGACTAAGGTGGAGCGAGCAGATGGCAGAAGTCAGATAAAAGGTGTTTGCGCGGGGGGGAGAGGCTATTTGAGACGTGCGAAGCTCCAAACGATGGCGCACACCGGCACCGCGCAGAGCTCCAGAGCGCTCCTCTGCGCACTGCTGCTGCTGCTCTCCAGCATCACCGGGGCACAAGTCTTGGTCACCGACTCCGAAGAAGAGCTGAGCCCAAGAGCCCTGCGGGACTTTTACCCTAAAGGTCCGAACCTGACCAGCGAGAAACAACTGGTAAGGTTTGCTCCTGGCACTTCTGGGTAAGCCTTTGATTTTAGATGCAGCTTCAGCAAACCCACGTGCGTATTAACGAACGTTTGTTGTGATAATGTCGATTAGATGAACTGCGTAAAAATCTCTCATCTGCAATTAAACAAAACTCGACAAGCCCGTTTTTTCTGGCTGACGTCCGGAATATTTATATCTTTACACGGAAGATTACATTTCTGAGATTTAAAAATAATAATAATAATAATCCACACTGCGATGTTTCCTTAAGCTCGGAGCTCTCCAAGAAGTTCTGGAAAAGCTTCAGGCTAAACGTCTGCCAATGTGGGAAAGGAAGTACGGCCAAGTCCCGACGGTATTGCACCCGGAGGGGTTTTAAAAGCACATATCTGGTGTTTTGTCTGTGTATTAAACTAATCCGGTGCTGTCGTCTCTGTCTCAGTGTGATGTCGGGGAGCAGTGCGCCGTGAGAAAAGGCGCTCGGATCGGGAAGATGTGCGACTGCCCCCGCGGAGCTTTCTGCAACTTTTTCCTGCTCAAGTGCTTATGAGCCTCTCCGAAGGCGAATGTAGAGGGTTGAGACGGAGGAGAAAAGAACTTGTCACTCGATTATTTTGTGATCAATGTCATATTTTTGTAGAGACGCGGCTTGAGGAGCGGAGCGCAGCGGTGCGGCGTCCACTCCACAAACGCAGGTTTGCTCTCGTGCTGTGAAGGACAGAGAAAGATTCTACCACAAAGTCCCTGTAAATATTTAAAAATCATTCCGTGTAAGGTTATAAATCAGCTCCGTCGGCTCCCACAAACACGCCGCAGATTCTTACCAGCAACTCCTCTGGTTTATGTTTCAGGTGAACGTTTGTTTGTGGTTTATGGACATGAATAAAGTGCTGATCATCTTTTATAAAGCAGCAGAGTGGCCGTGTCTTCTTTCTGTTCTGTTCTAATTGGCACTAGCTTAAAGACTGAAATAACACTAGTAGCTCAGACAATAGCTGCAGATTCACTGACGTGGGTCCCTCATTGGGGACTTGGTTGGGGTCCAGTGAGGCTGCATATGGACTTCATGCACCTCCAGTACCACGTAAGGAGATTTCTGACGTCACGAACTGGTCCTCGTGGCCACTGGTGTGTATGGAAAGTGTAAAAAGAGATGTTATGGAGGGTCCAGTACATCTATTTTTAATTAGCATCTATTAGCTGCAGAGTTCGATAAGTTACCTGGCTCTTTAGCCAACCTTACAGGAGTCAAAGCCAGCTCCACAACCCCTGACTGTGGCCCTAGAAGCCATCTGATGGTTGATGATGATCCTCTTCTCCCTGAGTCAATGAAGAAGAGAACAATGATTTACTGAATTATTCGCTTGTTTCTAAGACATTGTGTGGCTGCATTAGTGTAAAGGCATGTTCGGAACTTGTTTAATTTTACTGAAGCAAAGGGTCGAAATACCTCTTAGTTAGAATTATGACATTAATTTGGTGAGAAAACCCTCAGATTTGCCTAATTGATCATCTCCTCACGGATCGTCTGATCGCTACTGCTTTGTTGGACTCCTCACTGATGTTCCAGACTCTTTAGTCCACTCAGCAATGTCATGTTCTACATCGCTCTGCTTTTCTTTACATTCCCTGTTTGATCAATTATGGATCAAGCGGATAAAGTGTTGATGTGTGTCAGGGTGTGTGTATGTGTGTGTGTGTGTGTGTGTGTGTGTGTGTGTGTGTGTGTGTGTGTGTGTGTGTGTGTGTGTTCCTGCATTTGTGACATATTGAGTACCAAAATATATATTCTACTGGCAAACTGAGGACATTTTTGCTGGTCCTAACTGCTTCAGAGGACTGTTTTTAGGACTTGGTTTTAAGGTTGAGGTTAGACTTGGGTTATGATTAAGGAGCTACTTGTGATGGTTCGGGTTATGCTCAGGAGCTTAGGAAATGCATCACATCTATGAAAGTCCTCACAAATATACCATACAAGCGCGTGTGTGTGTGGGAAGAGTATTTTAATTAGATGAGATTAGCAATCAGAGCATGTCTGTATTTGCTATGACCTCAACGGCACCTTACCGTCTGGATCAGGTCAACTATTCAAAGCTGCACACACACACACAAACACACACACACACACACACACACACACACACACACACGCACACACACTCAGTGAGATTATGACTCATCCGTTCACCTTCTCGTCTCTCTACCCACTCCTTTCTTTCCACTTCACCAAACTCCTAAATTGAGCCCTTGAATGTTCAATAATCTTCCTTCTGAATGCTGTAATTTATTTTCTTCTACATGCAACTTCAGACTATCACTGATGTTTGTGCTTGATTTTTGAGGACTGCACTAATTAATTCATTGTTTTAATGTAAAACATGCTGAGTTGAAATATGCTCCATAAAGAAATTTGGCCTACAGAGTTAGGAAAGAGATTCTTGCTCTCCCCTTTGAAGCGATTCACTCTGCTGACGTAAATATTTCTAATCTGTTTTGAGCAAAAGGGGCTGAAAGAGCAAACACAGATCAACGAGACCGTTTTGTCGTAAGTCAAACTTTGTAAAAAAGAGAAACCCACTGGGCAACCAGGAACACGGCTGTTCATCTCGAGCAGCAATACTTTCTCCAGACAGGCAGGATTTACCACCAGCTCCTGTGGGAACGGCCTCCAATATTGAGAGAGATTGCACGCATGGATACCAGCCCCCCCCCCAAAAAAAACAACACATTGTGACAGCTCAGACCTGCAGCGATATGTCCGTCAGGAACGGTTCGTTGGGGTGTGATGATTTGACCATGAAGGGGGGAAATAGTGAGTGAAGGAGGAGAAAGAGGAAGAGGAGAGTGATGGATGGAGGTGCGGAGCAGGTGAAATGACACAATTTGGAGTACGACTGGTGAACGTTGACTCTTCCGAAAACCAGGGCAGCAAAGATTGGTGTGTGAATACATCTGCTTGATTGGTGAAGTGACAAATTTCATCACTGCTACAGCTAAAGAAATGAAAATGAAAACAGCCTGTTTGGGAACAACCCGCCTGCTGCTAAGGACTGATGATAGAATGAACCAGCAAAATAAACCAAAGAACTACCAATAATTATTAGGTGTCAGAAGGAATCATAAAAAAAAAAAGTGTCTGAAGAAGAGTATTGTCACAAAATGGGCCACAAGTGGACCAAATGCCACATAACGCATGAATTTGAACCCATAAAATGGTCCTATATGAGTTTCCCCAGATATTTTCTCCAAAGAATGTAAATTAAATGCCCTCATGGATGTACTTGAATTTTCCTTTAGCACCTCCCGCCAACAAAGGTGGTGTCGCAGCGGTGACCTCCGACCTCCAAAAAAATCTAACTTTGGCTCATGTATGCGCCTATTTAAAAAGAAAATAAAGAAATCATTCCTAGATCGTTCTGCATTTGTTCAGTGCGTCTTCGATTCAGAGGGAGACTCCGAAACCATGCTTTACTGCCGTATTATCATCTTGGGTCCAGAAACTCCAAACTACCAACTGGCCAATTACATTTACGTATCAGAACTGATGCAGGGCGCCTCGCCACGACTTCACTCTTTATTTCTAAACGAACCAGCCACTTGACATGTATAAAGAGAAATAATTGGTATTGAAAATTTAAAACATCATCGCCATCTAGCGGTGACAGTTGGGACCGCCAAGCCCGTCATTGGGAAACATGAAAATCCATGAAATGAAACCAATTTAACTTTTATTTCTTTTATTGTGTCAACAATAGCCAATGTGTTCTAAACATGACATTGAGGAAAATATCAGAGACATTTTTAATCCAGATATTTCACAATTTCAAGCCGATGAAGAAAAAAAATCAAATTGGGTGATATCTTTGAACATTTTAAGCCTTGGCCAAGAACAAGATGTGTTGAAAATGTGCTCCTACGACTGTCATTTCAGTATGAAAACCAACAAATGAGGATTTCTTACGTTAAGCATTTGTATATTTCTACAAGCGCCACCCTCTTTCTCCCCAGCTCAGGAACAGATTTTTCTGGCATTGAGAACGTCGGAGATCATCTCAGTTCAGCAGCAAGAGATTCAACCATCATTAACAAAGGAGCGGGTCGTTCAGTTGGCCTCAACTGGCACCGCTAACGAGAGCCAGAGTCATGTCGACGCGCTTCAACATCTGCCTTTGTCCTCCAGCATTGGGAGCTGGCGAGAGGTGACAGATCTCATTAAGCTGTGCAGGTGGAGACAAACTTTACTCAACTGAATAACGTTCCTTAAGAAACAGGAAAAAACAGGAGCAGTGATGAAAACACACAGGAACCGGGAGGGGTGGATGATAGCTCTTCAACACAAACTGGTTCTGTTTCAATCAGACCAGAAAAGGGGACAAAAGAAAGTTCCCAAACATGAAGCATCTCTTCCATTCAAAAACATCAGATGAAATAATGAAACCCTGAAAAAGAAAAAAACAACAAAAAACTGAGAAAAAAAAAATCAATTTTCAGTCCTGTCCAGAGCAACTAATGTCATAAAAAATACACTTCCATCAATGTTAAGGGCCATAAAATGTGAGCTTTATTGGATGCTATTAAAAATTAAAAAGGGTTTTTATGGCAAACACACAAGCCTGGCAGGGATTGCTGAGACTGTCAAACAGGCACCGCAGGTTGTCAACATTCTTTCAAGTACTGAATTAAAAAAAAAATTATAATAATAATAATAATAATAATAATAAGGTTTTCAACCTTTAAACCACCACAAAAGTCAAAGGTTTGTCCGTGGGAAGTTTTCTTTTTTAACCGATGAACAATATAAAGGAGAGGATGAAGAACAGATGGACTCAGGTGACGACAGGAATGGACAGAGGAAGGTACACACGGTAATCCTGATAAGACGACTGTAATGCCACCGATTCTTCTACAGTACCAGAACTATGACGCCTTTATTGGTGCGGTCAAAGTGCAGATTTAGGAGTCCTGCCTCACACTGAGGGATACGCTGATGGGTCAGGTAGCAAACACATTTCTAGGCTCCGTCTAATTCTGTTTACTTTTGGTCTGAACATTGTGTTTTCCAGCTGTATCTGTTCATCTTTTCCTCATCCAGAAAGCGTGGGTTCAGGAAAAGATGCTTTCTTCCCGATGCCTCCCAGAAACGAACCCACAGTGTGGCCATTCTGGGAAGTGCAGTGATGGATGTGGTCCCGATGTGGTCTTCAGTAGTTCAACATGTCTGTGCTCTCAGCAGGCAACCCAGCAGGTCAAAGGTCAGCATCAGTCAGGATTAGGAAGAAGCGTCAAGCTGCTCGTCCTGGAAAGGGTAGCTGATGGCGGGAGGAAAGCCCTGGCTCCGGGGCTGTTCATCCAGCAGCATGAGGTCTTCCACGTCCCTCCCTCTGTACCTCCGCCGGCAGATCTTTACAGTCACTTTCCTCCCCTGAAACACTTTTAAGGCCTCTTTTGAAGCCATGGCTTTAGCGGCAGACTCGTCCCACCCGTATCCGGTGCCCATGTACACAGTCTGACAGCGGATCTCGCACACGTGGCCGTCCCTCTGTGTTTTGCCAGTGGGGAGGCCCGCGATGTCCTTCAGTGGCACAAACACACAGGTCAAGGTCTGTTTACACGACTCTACGCAGCTACGGAGGATTTCGAAATGGTCCAGGTTGGGCCCGAAGCCTCCTGCCGACACCAGCTTCCAGGCCACGGCCTTGTAGAGGCGGTTAAAGAAGGGCTGGTGCTCGGCTGGGGCCTGCGGAGGAGGTCCCCACTTCTGAGCAGTAGGACGTGGAGTCACCTTCCCCGCAGGGCGACCCTCGGCCTCGTTAGGGTCACTTCTGGCTTTTTTCACGTTGCCTTCAACATTACTGTCTGAAACGGACAACAGATGGTAGAACAGCGGTGAGCGGCCAAAGAAACATCTGATGAGGGATACGGACTCTGAAGCAAGAGTGGGCGAGTGAAGCACACAGAACAAGGCGGTGATTACAGAGCAACCCTGAAATAAACTACTGCTGCTCAATAACAAGCAAGAGCACATAGTCCCACCTGGTTCGGCTCTCACACAGCTCGGAAGGAAGCACTTCACATGTGAAGGTTATTCCAGGTAAAGCTAAGCTACGAAAATGATGTGGCTCAATGCCAACATTCAAAACAAGGCTGAAACCAGTCACCAACTGGATCAACAAACCCGACACATTCAGCGAAGGTGCTGTGGCTAATGAGTGAGAGATTACCACTATCACAAATCTGACAGACCTGCTGGCAGCAGGACAAAGTCAAGATTGAACTACAGCTTCAGAGCCCAAACATCTGGCCAAAGTTACCGATTACTGAATTTAAAACCTCTGTTGTCAGAGATTTATATGCTGTAGTAACATTCATGGGCACCATTTATACATACATATACATCAGCCCATATGTTTTACTAAAACAAAAGCAGCATTGAATATATTTTAATGCTTTAGTCTTATTTCGGCAATGAAATGATTAGCACAGTCACTGGATGAAGAATCAGCGGTTTACTACAAATGCCGAGGGATGAAAATATTGGGGTGCAATAAAGCTTCAACATAATCACCGCAACCTCAAGATTCAATTATTCTGTGCTGGGGTGATGTTGGCATATGAGAGAACATAGACTCTTTTCTGTGCTTGTATCACAGAAAGTGGTATTTTCAGGGGGAATCAATTTATTTTAAGATTAAGGTGTACTTTATTCATCCCCGTGAGGAAATTGAATTTTTACCCAACATTATAGTTATAAATTAGAATCCTCCCCAGTGGGATGATATTACAGGACACAGTTCCAGGTTAAATAGTCAGAAATCCTGTTAGAGACATGTTTATTTTTTGGATGGAGCGGGACTGGAGAATTTCACTGTCATTGAGTGCTGCTGTAATTATTATGTACCGGTAATGACTATCACCAAACCATGAATTCTGAGTAAAGTTGAGAATTTTATAGTTTCTTGCTTATGATCACACGCATTCTACAACATATCACACATACAAATACTAAGTCACTTTCTTTTAACAGCAACATGTCAAAATATGCCTGTTAATTCATCTTCTTTAACTTATGCAGCATTTCTGTCCAATTCAAACTATTTTATCCATTCAATCACTTACAAGCAAAAAGAAAGCAACAGTTTTATAAAGCCCGAACAATGGTGTACCATTTGTGGCTGTCCGCTTTCCCTTGCCCATGACTCCATCGATGGTTGTTCTGTGGTCTGGGGCATCTTTGACCACGATCCCCTCGCCCATCTCCTTGATTTTAGCCATCACAGCTGGAGGATAGCTGAGAAAACAAGGACCCATTATCTTCATACTCTGACCTCTGCTGCATGGAGGTTATAACTGAGCTCTGATTGTGTGTCTCACCTGCAGCCCAGGAACACGTGATTGGTCCACACCATGGACAGAGACAGCAGCCTGTCCAGACTGTTGCTGGGCGCTCCTGGCTTCACAGTCGGGAAGTTCTCCATGTTTCTCAAGATAAACTCTCTCCGGGCAGACCACTGTTTGCTGGTTTCGCAGTAGCCCCTGAAGGTGTCAACCCATTGGGCCAGCTGCGGGTTCTGGGCCAAATATTCGGAAACAATGTCTTTATCGCTCCCCTCCCTCGCCATCCCTGCAATTATAAAGAGAATGTGCGTTCGATGAGGCGCAGTAGTTATTCAACGAGAGTGGCACCGAAGTTAGCTTGAATCAAGGCTTCTACTCCAACAAACTCCTTAGATACATTTGTGTAGTTGTAGGCAAACGCATCGGTGGTTTAACATCTAAGACTTGTGTAGTGGACTTGGCTTTAAATTAGAACATCGAAGCAAAAGAGTTGGATAATTATTCCAAAAATGCCATACACACATTAACTTTAGCAACTACCGTGAAGTGAAACAAACCAAATCTAATCGACTGGCGTTGTTAGCAATTATATCAGGCGATCATCACCACATCTGTTCAATACTAACGTCATAGCCATTTCGAAAAATGCCAATTAAAATGAAATTTAACTACTGTCAACGACATACCAGGCTGTCTTCGTTGCGATGTGTTCCTAGCTAACTACATGGTCGTCAGATGACGCACAAGAGACGATACATTGTTACGACTACATTTCCCAGAAGCGCAGTGGAACTGGACTGGCATGCTAACTTTCACTCGCTTCTGCTTGCATGTGCTCTACAGGCAATTGTATCCAGATAGAATACGTGAGATACATATAACATATAAATTATTGCAAAATTAAAATGAGTATAACTTTTAATTCCGTTACATTCCAAAGCAAAAGCAGCTGCCTCGTTTAGCAACTAATGCTCATCCCGTGATGCATTGCGTAAAAACGTAGTCAAAGTGCGACCTCAAGAGCGGTAATTTGTTTTGGTCGATGAATGGCGTCAAGTACGCTGTATTTTCCAATTACCGCTCCTAAATAATCCTCAATATGATTCATGAGCTGTTGCTGGCGTTAAGCGGATACCCTGGGACGATTTTCACATGGAACAAGCGAACAGGTTTGCAGGTAAAACAACCATTCAGCGCCACACTGACGCCCGCATTTTAACATTATTTTGCGAGATCTTACACAGGCTATGCTCTTAATGATGCATTTGTAAGAGTACCTTTTATCTATGTAGCGACTTAATTTAAAGTTTTACATTTTGCCTTCAAACTGAATATAATTCTGAGCTTTTACACATATAATTACTCCCACTGGATGGATTGTAGCTAATGTACAATGTCACAAACATTAAAAAATAAAAAGTACTGTATTTGAATAACCCTAACCCTAAAAAACCCCACATGTAACTAGTAACTAAAAGAAGATAAAATGAGGGCTGATAGTTTGGTTCCAGTATTTGTTGCCCATTTGATTCTGTTTACCACAGAAAAAGAGACATAACTGGAATAATATCACACATTTATTTAGTTTGAGTGTTGAACATTTTGTTTTCCCCACAGGTTTCCCAGGACTTGCCTTTTCTTCACCCCAGTGAGACCAGTGTCCTTAACAGGCTCTCTAAACTGGGTTCTGATTACATGCGCTTTACCGAGTTCATTGAACAACACACTGGCCATGTGCATCAACAAGTGAGTGGCTGTTGGAAGCTCTGGAAGTCAACATTTTAAATTCTAAACACAAGATAGGATTTATCTTTCCTACGTTTGAGTTTTCATGATATGCCCCCATTGAGACTGTTTTGCTCTCCACTGTCACACTGCAGGAACATCACATGAACCAGCAAAATCAGACGGTACTTCATGGGATTTATTTGCGGGCTTTCTGCACCGGTCTGGACTCCATGCTGCAACCATATAGGCAAGCCCTGCTGGACCTTGAGCGAGAGGTGAAAAGATGGTGTCGCTCACAGGGAACAATGCTGAAGCATGTAGAATAATCCTAACTAAAGGCTTGTGTATGTTTCAGTTCCTTGGAGATCCACATCTGACAATATCTCATGTGAATTACAAGCTTGATCAGGTAAAAGAGAATAGACAACAGCTGAAAGTCTTTACATGTTGATCTCACGCTTTCTTTTGTTTTAAGTTTCAGCTGCTGTTTCCTTCAGTAATGATGGTCGTAGAAACGATTAAATCTCAGAAGGTAATCATGGAATTCATTTTGCAAATACTACAATAAAGTCTAAGAAGGATAATGAGTGAATCTTTAAAAACTGTTATTGGTTTGAAAATTGGTCTGGAGTGAGACAGATCCACTGTTCAGCCATACTGATGCCACAGGTGTTGAGCACAGATGTGTCTGCTACATTAAGTAGATTAATACTGATCCCCTGCTGCTGAGAGGGGGATCTGTCCGAGACAAGAATCATGTCTGCAGTGAATTACAAGCCACTGACGTCAAGATATTGATTTTTATCATTTCCGAGTGTTTTCATCACCAGGAGCACAGAGGCTCCTGTCCAGCACTCCTCATCCAGATGTTAAACCACAAAGCTTCAATTACGTGTGCTGCTGATTACTCAGACAAAAAAAGACAGGAACATGAAAGAGTGTTGCAGAGGATGACACAGAGTTTCACTTTGTTTTCCTGTTAGATCCATGGATGTCAGATCCTGGAGACGGTGTACAAGCACAGTTGTGGAGGGCTTCCGCCTGTACGCATGGCTTTAGAGAAGTAAGTAACATTATGTTCACATTCTGAGAATTAGACTATGTGAGATCTGCCCTCGTCTCACTTTCCACGTTACAAAAGTGAGTGTGTGTTGTGTTTAGTGTGCAAACCTGGCCTGGAACAACTGAAACACTTTTTGGCGACTCATCATTATTGTTATTTATATGTTATTTTCTTTGTTTTGTATTTTGCAGGATTCTCGCTGTATGTCATGGCGTGATGTATAAGCAGCTGGCAGCATGGATGCTGCACGGGTTGCTGCTTGACCAGAACGAGGAGTTCTTTGTGAAGCAGGGGCCAAGCGCCGGAGGAGCTGCTGCCAACCAGGAGGAGGAGGAAGAGGACCTGGGGCTGGGAGGCCTGAGTGGGAAGCAGCTCAGAGAACTGCAGGACCTGGTGAGCATCCTGAGGGGGGCGCCGGCTGCATCGGGGGCTGTCCGTATCTTGACACGTGTTGTTGTGTTGTGGTGCAGAGGCTGATTGAGGAGGAGAACATGTTGGCACCATCTCTGCAGCAGTTCTCCCTGCGTACTGAGATGCTGCCTTCTTACATCCCAATCAGAGTGGCCGAGAAGATCTTGTTTGTTGGAGAATCGGTCCAGATGTTTGAGAACCATACCCACGGCCCATCTCGAGCCGGTAACCTAGTCTAGCACGAGTTAGGACTGTTTAACCGTCTGTTTATTCAAAGTTATTCTTAGCAAGATATCACAAATGTAGTTATGTAGTATAAAATTTGATTTCTTTTAAACTTTTTAATTCAAATGGTGTCCTTATTACATAGATTTTGATCTGAGTACCAAAGGCACCATGATGCTACAGCATCTGCATCATGAAAGAATTAAATGCATTGTTTATTTTAGGCTCCATACTGAAGCACCAGGAGGACACATTTGCCACAGAGCTGCACAAACTCAAACAGCAGCCTCTGTTCAGCCTGGTGGATTTCGAAAACTTGATTGATCGCATTAGGAGTACGGTGGCAGAGGTGAGCTCATGTGCTTTTTTTAAAACTATTTTACATAGCTTGCATTAGCAGTCAGCTAAAGTGAGACTTCCCACTCTTCCTGACATACAGCATCTCTGGACCTTGATGGTGGAGGAGTCTGATCTGCTCGAACAGCTCAAGGTTTTGCCACTGACCATTCTGTTCATAGGCAAATCAAGAGTAGCAAAATGTGTGAATTGAATGTTTCAACTCCTGACAGATCATTAAAGACTTTTACTTGCTGGGAAGAGGAGAGCTCTACCAGGTCTTCATCGACCTTGCGCAGCACATGCTGAAGACTCCTCCAACAGCCGTCACTGAGCACGGTCAGTCACGTTCTTATCCGTACTGAAAGTTTATAGAGCCAGAAGTATTTTTTACCATGTAAACTGATGTGATATCTCTGTTGTGCTGCTGGAGAGTTTACATTTGCCTATGAAAATCAGTAACTTCCAGTCATTCAAACATTCTGACCTGATTTATCTGTGATTTCGCCCCTTATGCAGATGTATGTTGACATTCTCACCTGTGCTTTGCATTTCCAGATGTAAACGTGGCATTTCAGCAGGCGGCTCATAAGGTTCTCCTGGACGATGACAACCTCCTTCCTCTGTTGCACCTCACCATAGACTACCAGGGCAAAGACTGCAAAGGTAAGAACTAAACGAGACGTTCATCTTTAGGTGGGTCGACCGCCACCTGGTGGATCTGTAGTGTAACTGAAACGACAACGCCACTATGTTCTGGTTAAAAAGAAATGTCGTTAATGGTTCCTCAAAATTGAAGATTTATTTCAGAATTTTCATTTACTTACTGTGCATGCAATGGACCAACAATTTTTGGAACGGTTCCTAAGATGTATATAGAGCTTTTAACACTGACTTGCATCAATATCAAAATTGCTGTTGGAATTTTAAACTTATAAGTCACAATTGTTGAGTTTAGAACCAGATGTCACAGATTTCCACCTGTGTTCTGGTGATCTTCTGCACATTGTGGGTTTGTTGTTGTTGCATTGCTAGAGGCAACAGGTCCCAGAGATGGAGCAACTCCACCACAGGACACATCTCCTCGTGAAGTCCCCCCCACAGGCTGGGCAGCCCTTGGCCTCACCTACAAGGTCCAGTGGCCACTGCACATCCTCTTCACACCTGCTGTCCTGGAGAAGTATGTCCTCGCCATCATATGCTCCGTCCAGTCAGGCGTTTTGGCTGTGCACGTCACCTGCTCTCTGCTCGTTGCTGCAGGTACAATGTTGTGTTCAGGTACCTGTTGAGCGTTCGTCGAGTGCAGTCTCAACTTCAGCACTGCTGGGCTCTCCAGATGCAAAGGAAACACTTGAAATCCACCCAGATGGACGCCGTGAAGTGGAGACTACGCAACCACATGGCCTTCCTGATTGATAACCTGCAGTATTACCTACAGGTAAGACTTTCTGGGTTTGCCAAAACATAGATCCTGTACAACAGCAATTGTGCATAGCCGTGTTAACAACCAACCAAAAACCAATAGATGGCTCCACATTGAACCTTTTGAAGACCTATTTATAGATGTCACTCTCATTTAATCAGCAACAGCTTTTAAAATCAGGACAACTCTTTGAAATCTCTCCACGATTTGAGTTCATCAGACAGGCGTCTGTTTGGAAGAGTCACTGAGGTGATCTGCTGCTGTTTATGTGCAGGTTGACGTGTTGGAGTCTCAGTTCTCTCAGCTGCTTCAGCAGATCAACTCCACCAGAGATTTTGAGAGCATCAGACTGGCTCATGACCACTTCCTGAGCAACCTGCTGGCCCAGTCCTTCATCCTCCTGAAGCCAGTAGGCTCCCTCCTCACCTGTTACACCTTACTGCTAAAGCTGCCGTTTGTCTTTCTGGACTTAATGAATTCTTCTCTACCCAGGTTTTCCACTGCCTGAATGAGATCCTTGAGCTGTGTCAAAGTTTCTGCTCCATGGTCAGCCAGAGCATGGCGCCACTCGATGAGAGGGGAACTGCTCAGCTGGACCTCCTGGTCAAGGTGGAGCCGCTCGCCTCCTCACCTACTTTAGAAAACACGAATGAGTATTTTTATCCGCAACTGTGCATTTCTAATTCCAGGGCTTCAGACGTCAGTCTTCATTGCTGTTCAAAATCCTCTCGAGTGTCAGGAACCATCAAATTAACTCAGATCTGGCTCAGCTGCTTCTGCGGTTGGACTACAACAAATACTATACACAGGCCGGAGGGACCCTGGGCAGGTAGGTCTCAGGTTATCAGAATCTAGAAGAACATTCTGATTATTTGGCACCACATATACAAAAAAAACCCAGCTTGAAACTGTTTAGCTAATAGAAGGTTCCTCTTTTTCAGCATTTAACAAGAGCACAAAGAAAAGAAGCAAAACCCCATCTTTCTTTCTGCCTTTCAGATGTTACAGTTGTACTTTAGTTGGTTCACTTGAAGTTCTCGTGCCTCACTTTCAGAATGCAGCTCATTAGGCATTTAGGGCAGAAATGAAGCTGATCTTGTATTAACTTGAACAAAGTTAATGATTTCAGCATTTTGAGTGTAACCAACAGTCAGAATTGCATGCAGATGCTATTAGCTTAGCATAATTGTGTTAATGTACAGCTACAGTAGTCGTTTCCATGTTGAAGTGGAAGATCTTTTGGGTGAAACTGACAGTTTCCTTGTAAAAAATCTGTAAATATTAAACCATTTTACAAATGCAGAGACAATAAAGAAACAAGTTAAAATGAAACAAGAGTCACAGTTTATTATCCATAAAAACAGACAGGATAAAGGTATGTACAGCAGAGGCATGCAACAGAACTAACGCGTGGAACATTTAACATGATTGAAGGCATTTTTGCAAACGTGGTATTGGATTATGACGCGTAGTTGTGGCGATACCGAGGCAGGCTATGGAAACCCAGGCACTCCCCACAGATCACACTCTGGATGAGCCACTCGGGAGACACCAGCGGCACTTCCTGTGATGCCATGTTCTTCTCCACTAGTGGGGAGCAGGTGTGGTCCGTCACCACAACGTCAAACTTGCCGGCAGGAATGTCTGAAAAGGAATAGAGGGACAGCTGTCAGAAATGTAGCATGTCATGAGGTGGAGCTGTGGGTCTGTACCTGAGGCGTCGGGCTGGAAGTGTCGTACGGATGAAGCTCCACCCATGGTGATGAGCTGGGCCCAAAGCTCGGTTGGTTTCTCAAAAACCAGAAGGATCCGCAGAGCCTTGAATGGGGTGCTGCGTGGGTGCCTGGTGAAAGACAAATTTGATCATCTCTCCAGAAGGAGGCCGACCACGGGATGATTTTCACAGCTTCACCAGCGTGTTTTTAAATCAAAGATGAAGGCGACTTCAACCTTAACTCATTAGATGGAGCCACCAACTTACCATTCTACAATGGCATCATCGGGTCCAATGCCAGCGGGCAACAGGTAGTTCCTGTAGTTGAGCAGCTTATTGTCTTTGCAGCAGTCTCGAACCCACAAGTGTGACACACAGGGAACGCCGCTGGCCAAACACAGCAGGTACTTCTGTGTACGACAGTGCTGGTCTGCAATCAGCAAGCTCTGATATGCTGCTTTACACTAGGGAGAACAAGAGGCATCTATTAATTGGCTTTTCAGCAGGTCCGGAAATAACCTGACATTTAAACACCCTTTGGTTGAGTTGACAGTTTCTCAAAGTCCTAGAAATAAATCACCCTCATATCTATGCAATCAAATAACAACCCCTTCCCAGTGCTTCAGGAGGGCAGATGTAATGCTCGGAAGATTGGATTCTGTCTTTTTCCAGGGTTTAATCATTTGGTTTCCAACTTTAAAATTACAATGCAAGAAAGATCTGATGTAAAACTAACTACCCAAATGCATCTCTTAAAAATATCTGAGCCAATTTTTTTCCTAGTTATCAGGTTCCTTCAGTCCACCTACTTGTTCTTCATTGAAATCTGGTAGGATGAAGCCTCCACCAGCCTGCAGCTGGGACTCGGTGTAGGTTTTGTTATATGGCCCCGTCTGCACATACTCTGTAAAAGAAGATACAATAATAATAATAATGCAGACATTAAAGGGAAGCTGCTCTGCGTGCACGACGTTGCGAACCTTCGTCTTCATCGCTGCTGAGCTTGTTGCTCAGACGGTCGCTCTCGCACGACGCCGTCATCATGAAGGCAAAACCCATGAACAGAGATGCATTCTGGGGCAGCGGGCCGTGAGTCTCCATCACATCGCTGGACTGATCGGGAAGATCTGTTCCGCTGCCAGAGGTGTTGCATATGCCGACCCGCTGCTGAGCTGGGGGGAGGGAGACTGGTGTTAAAATTTCCTGATGCGACCGTTAGAGCGTCCAGCCGAGCGCACCGACACCACACACCCGTGATGTTCCCTCCACCCGTGGACCAACAACACCGTGATTCTGGTGTTGAATAGTTATTTACCGAGTCGTCTCAGCAGCGGTCGTGACAGCAGAACAATGACCACACGACTGTCAAAACGTCTCAGATGTTTTCAGCCAAACAAACAAACAAACAAAACAAACAAGGATTCTGATGGATGATCGGCTGCGGTGCGTTCAAGAACACAAACAAATACGAGTTGTGAAAATGGACAATTTTTAAAAACATTTTTATAAAGTGACCAACAGAGAAGCAAATTTCATGTCACAGTTGAAATTAATTAAATAAAAGTTTACATGTTTGAAAAATGTTCCCTTGTTAAATGTGTAAAATCAGAATTAAAAACTATATTAGCTTCCTAATTCTAAAAGCTCTAAAAGTCTAGTCATAATACCGTTGCACAATAAAATTCAGTAATGGGTTCTAAAATATGCCCCCCCCCCATCCCTCCCCCCCACTAAGATGACATCATGGTTTTGGGGAGCAGGTCTCCGTACCGGCTCTGGCCCCCCTGCGGCCTCTCTTTGCTGGTGTCCTGCAGCCCTCCGAGGTCATCAGCTTTCTCTTGCCAGAGGGGCCGGGGGTGCGGGGGCTGCTGGAGGAGCTGCGGTTGGGGATGTTCTCAGATGCTCCGCTGCGCCTCCTCTTCCCCTCCACCAGGTTGTCTATCAAAAATAAAAACCACCACATTAATGAACCAAACCTGGATCCTTCTGCTCACGTGATCCAGGAACTCACCCAGGCTGATGTCAGAGGCCTTGGCCAGGGGGGTGGAGGGCTCGTAGGGGCCCAGGCTGTGCTGCTCCCTCAGCTTGTTGCCCTGCTCTAGAGACAAGATGACAGCCTTCCTGTTGTACCACTGTCTCTGACCATCCTTCTCCACGCTGTAAAACAGCTCCTGGCCCTCAGTTTTATGGCCCCTCACAACACCTACACACACAGAGACACGCTCTCGGTTAGAAACTCCGGCTGAATTGACCTTTTTTTTACAAATGGTGGCCTATATTTGAGGTTTGACTTGCAGCGAGAGGCTCGTGTTCCTCACCTATGCTGAAGTACTCGTCCTCCAGCAGAGCTGTGACCTCCGTCTCCAGCGGAATGGGGTCACACAGGAGGATATCCTTCCCGGCCACCTCACACTCGTAGCCATCATCGAATCTCAGACGGAACCTCCCCTCGCCAGCATCTTTCATGATGCGGCCTGAGTAGAAGTAACCGTTAGATGACCACTTGGCCACCACCCGCAGGCCAACAAAGCTGCTCCCGGGAGGGCTCCCCACCTCCTCTTCCTCCTCCTCCTCCTCTTCCGCTGACCTAAGGGAGTCAGATTGGCCCTGGGGTTCTGTGTCAGCGGGGCTTTGAGGGGGCAGCACACGGGTGTAGAGCTCATCATCTGAGGACGATGGCAGCTGAGCGCTGACCCTCTGCAGCGAATGCCCACCACCTCTGCTGACAGGGAAACACACACCCTGTTTAGGGAAACTCCTCTCAGCATCCACACTGGATAATTACCTCAGGTTCCACTTTTTTATGCAGTTGCAATAAATGGACTTCAGTATCGTTGATTATTTGAATCGCTTTAGACACCAAAATACTAATTAATAATGTTAAACGGATCAATCGATAATAACAGACCTGCCATTCTGGTGCAGGCCTGCTGGTAAGAGGAAGGGGTATAGCCCACTACAGCATTGGGTTGTTTAGGTGATTAGAAGTTAGAAAATGTGTTAAATGGGTGAAGAGTTATCAGATAGTTGTGATTGCCCATAGTTACGACTGCCTGGTCAGCCTCGAAGAGGACTCACCTGGACAGGCGGGAGCGGGAAGGGGGTCGACCCCTTCGAGCCCTTCCCCTGGGTCTCAGAGGGATGGAGGCCTGGGACCCCGATGTGCTGTGGCCTCTGCCCGCTATGACCACTGACCCCACCCTGTGAGCCCTGGGACCCCTCTGTGGGTGCCCACCTCCCCGTCTGGGACTGCAGACACACAGAGGGGACCAACAGAGCTGGTCAGGCCGTGCAGACACTAATCTGAGGTTACTGTCAAATCCAAACTACAGGAATGGAGATCAGACCTGAGGAGGCCAAGACCCAGTTTAGCCAACATATACTAAACAATTCAACATTTGACCTTAAAGATATGGTTCTTTAATTTAGTATAAACCTTGATCAAATCTTTTTCTACCAGTAACAGGTCAAATGTTTGCTCTGTTTTAGACTCAGATCATTAGAGTCCTAATGATTTTCATTATTCATCTATCTCCATCCCTAATGTGCATATGAATGGAGACGAACTAGCCTCAGATTTGTGTCTGTGAGGAGCCTGATGCAGGGAGGAAATCAGGCAGTCACAGAGAAATTAAGATGTTAGAAAGTCAGAGCGGAAAAACAGGAATCAGCATGCACCTACAGAGAGCTGATGGGGAAAGACTCATTGACCTGGACGTGAGGGGAAGGGAGGGGAGCGTTGATTCTCTGGAGGAAGCGGCGGTACCTGCTAGATTTGGCTCCTCGACTGGATGGCCTGATGAAATCTGGCCTGGTGAGGCCGGTGCTGCTGCTGGTTCCTCCTGAGCTGTGCTGCAGGCTGGAGGCCTTCGAGGACAGCGAGCTGATGTCACCCAGGTCACCCGACGTCAAAGAGCTGCTGCCTGTACGACACGGGGACATGTCACTGTCCAGCACCTGACAGTCCACCACAGGGTCCTCGCTCTCCTAGAAACACAAATATAACAATTTTAGGCTTGAATTTAGACTGAAAACGGTTAAATTTACATAACTGTGCGTGTGTGTGTGTCTGCTACCTCTGAAACTTTGCGCTCCACCTCTTTGCCATCCTCATAATAAACATCTGTAATGATGCGCGTGATGGTGGTCCGCACCTCCTTGATGGTGCGCACGTGCCTGTGGTGGGAAGGGCCGGGGATTCTTCTGGATGACGGAGACTCCGCTTCAGACTTCAAAGACAGAACAGGGGCGTTAACAGGACTCGTGGGGGAGGGTGGAACTTACACCTGAATGTTCATACCCTGGCAGCTGGTGAGCGCAGCCCCGGGGCGCTGAAGTTGGTCCGGTGACGGAGCTGAGATGGACACAGAAGTGATCAGCATCACTGAACTCCACGTCAGCACTCCGTTACATGTGATCAGAGGACTGACCTTGATGGGTGGACTGGAGGTGTTGGACTGGTCCAATGTCTGTCTGGCATTGGC
Source organism: Takifugu rubripes (assembly GCF_901000725.2). Classification (NCBI taxonomy): domain Eukaryota; kingdom Metazoa; phylum Chordata; class Actinopteri; order Tetraodontiformes; family Tetraodontidae; genus Takifugu; species Takifugu rubripes. Next base: position 11,754,822 of record NC_042297.1, on the reverse strand, counting down.
TTTGGCCGGAGCCGTTTCTGGAGGTCTGAGTGGGCCCTGTCCATCCTCCGACGTTTCCACTGGGTCAGGAGGATCCTTCTGGATCTCCTGAGGCGATGCCAACACTTCCTGTTGTAAGACCTCTAACTGGCTGTTAGGCAGGCTGTTGCATCCCAGTGAGGAAGCCTGAGAACTCCTCTGTGGTGAAGCAAACAGCTCCCCTCTGCAATGATGAAAGATTCAGCCAATAGGAACACAGCAAAACTAGATGATGGAATATTGAAACCACACAATCAATATTTTGAATTAAAACTGCAAGCTACAATTTTTTATTGATTACGCGGTAAAGAACAGAATAACCATATAAACTATATGCTGGTGCAAGGAAATATTCACCCCAGCTTGGGACTAAAAAATAAGTCTCCTTTTGAATGCAGATGCAGTTTAGTGGACAATATCAGCTTCTGTCTACTGTAATAGGTTTGCTGAACACACCATTCATGCAGTTCAGACCAAAATACACACAAATGTAAAGAGAAAAATGTGTTTGTGTAACAAATGCTGCTGTCACTTGTGCACAGGATGTTAACATTTATTTGTAATTATAATTATAATTTTACTGACAAGAGGAGCTTGACAGTCATCTAGTTACTTAACTGATAAAGTTCAACTGATTATTGGATCACTGTACATCTTCACATTCAGCCATTTCCAATAAAGAGCCACATTTATTGCAATGATGAATTTTAATATGGAGCAGTATCTCTTTTAATGTGCAGAAATAATATCAAATGTTAATGTGGTTACCTGACAGACATGGCTTCATCCTCTTCCTCTTTCTGTCTGTGGACCTGTCTGACCCGGCTGAACACTGACGGACTGAAAGCCACAAGCGACAACACATCAAACCGAAAGGCTACATTCAAAAATATTTCAAGTTGTGGAGTGTTTGAAGTGTTTCAGGTTACCTGGTTACAGCACTAGCAACTGTGCTTTCCTTCACCGGGGCTCCATCTTCTTCTTGTAGGGACGGTTCTGGAAAAAGGTTATTGTCTGAGCATCAAGTGACAATCATGATGCACACACTGTGAAATGGCATAAAAAGTTGAGGCATTCAGGCATGTAGCTCTTACTCTGAAGGCTGAAGCGGTCCGAGTTGACCTCATCCACAGGGGTCACCAGCTTCATCCTTAAACTCAGCTTCCCATCTCCCTTATCTGCCGTGTTCTCCCCACTGTCTCCAGGCACAATGGCACTGGCTGCCATCACTACATCTGCGGAGACATCGCCTGCTGTGTCTGACTTTTCATCAAAGGGTGAAATCTCTGTAGAAGAATGTCATACAGATAAACAGGTTAGGCTGGAAAGGTTTTTTTGAAAATGATTTTGGGAAGCACACTTGACCCACCAATGGGAGTGCTGTGTCTCACTGTCTGTTTCAGCTGGGTGATTAGAGGGGGCGTGGCCCCAGTGCCAGGACCAATCAGATCCCCTTCTTTAGGAAGTGTGAAGTTAAAGGATATATCTACAGCAGAAAAGCAGTTACAATTAGATTTTAACCAATTTGATGAATTAAATGAAACGCTGGAGTTGTGTTTTGAAACCCATGTTCTTACCTCCTGAGCTCTCACTCAGACTCTTGTCCTTGAGCCCCTCTGATTCAGGCCCTGCCCCCTCACCCTGGGACAGCCTACTTGAAGCCATCTGCACCTTTGTGGTTGGAACCTGAGGTTCGTGGCCATTTGTGGAGATGAGCGCGTTGCCTCTGACTGGCTGGGAGGTGCTGGTCGTGACCTGCAAAGCAGCATCATTCTGCAGAATCTCTGGGTCTTGCTCACTGTCTGTAACCACGACAACACTGTCATCCTCCATTGGCTCAGGAGTCAAGAGCTGGCTCTGGGACAAAGCCAGAGCCACTCCTAAACTCTCTCCGCCCACTGTGCACTCCTCCTCCATCACCTCTTCCTCGCACTCAGCCATTACTCCCTGGTCATTGCCCTTCTGAGCGCCATCGACCGGCACACTAATTTGCGATGATGACTCCACAGACAGTCTCTCTGCTGGCTTTTCTCCTCTCAGTGCAGAACTTTTCATTGCATCCACAGTTACTGTCAGGGGGATCACAGACTGAGAGGCGAGACTGCGGGGAGGCGTGTTTGCTGACGTCTCCTGCACGCGGCTCTTCACAGTCACATCACAAGAGTCCTTCATCTCAGAGCAGGACACTACCTCAGCAGAGCTCCTCTCCTTCACATCTACTTGTTGTACATTCATACAGGTCTTCTCGGCACTTTCACTGTCAACTTTATCTTCCTCCGCAGAGGAAACTTTGGAGCTGGTGTTGGTTTGCAATTTTGGGACAGCACTGGTCTTGTTTGCCTGTTGGTGATGTGGTGCAACAGAATCACTGGTGTCAACTGCAGGAGGCTCCTCCGGTTCTTCAATCTGTGTGGCCTGGCTGTCCTCTTCAGCATGCTGGGAGTTCTGCAGGGCTGTGCTGCAACTCTCAGTGTTCACAGAAAGCTGCAAAGGCAATGAGAATGGACACGAGTCCAGACACTGAGATTCTGAAGCTGGTTTTTGATCACACCGTGAAGGTGCCTCCTGGCTCTGTGTCGGGACAAACACATTCTGAAAAAAACAAAAACACCAATAGAACATGGAACATTACAAAGTACTGTAACTATGGGCTGTGATAGATTGAGCTCCATCTACTTTCATGATAAAGAAGAACGTTTGAAAGATATTTAAGGTGAATAACAGCACACTGTATTTATATAGAACATTGAAACCTTGCTATTTATAACTGTATAGCAGCTATGCATCAACACTTAAACCCCTCTTTGATGCAGCTTTATGTAGTTTTACTAGAAGAAATGTTTTCTATCCCATCTGTTCAAGTATCGGTCAGTAGGGGGCGATAGAGCTGATCTTACCTTTATACAATTTATTAATAATACAGATTAAAAATGAGTACAAAGAAAATGCTGCAAATAAGCCAACAGATATAGTCATGAGTGACGAGTATGAGCAAATTCATTGAATGATTACCTGTTTAAAATATATACATTATAAGATTATTAATTAATTAATGCTATCACGGTTATCAGTTATAACTCAAGATGTGAGCTCCATCTTACTTAAATAGTTAAAATTAAAAATTGAAAAAAGGTACATACCTGAGAAAACTCAGGCTGGGAGGGCACAGAGGGGGTTTTCTCCAATGTGAAACCAGGGGAATTCTGGAATACAGGAGTGGAGGTGGACGGTTGGGGCTTGGAGACAGTCTCTGTGTCCATTGGTTCTTCCTTTTCTCTCACTTTCTCTTCTGGGGGCAGCGAGGTATCCATTGGTTCATCAATGCCTGTCAAAGCACATGAACTTCATCAGCTGCTCAGCGGTAAACTGAAAAAGTTCAAGAAACTCACTGTTTTCGTTCTCTTGTCCAGTAGGTGAGCTGGGAACAATGAATGGGGTGTTGGTGAAACTGTTTTGGCTTGGCGCAACAAACTCAATAGAGCTCCTCAAAACAAAAACAAGGAAAATATGGATTATTGGTGATGTCCTCTACACACATGTGCAACAGAACCAGCTCCAGAAAGTGCTGAAACTCACTGGGACAGACTTTCCTGCACCAATGTTCCCTGTCCTGACAGATGCAGCAGTCGCAGGCTTTGGCCCGGAGTCAGAGTAGGCTGACCCTCCTGCTCAGGCTCAGAAACGGTGCTGTCTACTGCAGCGCCTGAAAGACAAGAGTGTGAGAAGTGCACACAGAAAACACCACCAAACCAAAACGGATCCATTTTGAGGGGCACAACATTGAATTAACTGTTGTTGTGTTTCTATTTTTAGAGTGAAAGGAGCACTAAATTAGCTATTATTGGTAGGTAACCATGGAAACAAGAGTCGTCCTGAAGTAGTCTCACTTTGGCATATTTCATGTGGAGCTCAGCTGCTGGGTGTAGCAACGGTCAGACTGAGTTACGATCATCGCTAACAACAGATAATAGAAGGGGCAGCGAAAAAAGAAAGTGATGCAGTGTAGAGTGAAAAAAATAGCCCGGCATGAGTATGTTTGCATGCATTCACCTGTTTTGTCAGTTTCAAACAGGTCCTGTTGAGAAGACAGGATCTCACAGTCCCGCTGGTCCTGCTCAGACGTCTGGAGGCACTGAGAGTGTAGCAAAACCTGGACGCTCACCTGCTGAGCAGACTGAACTGGAGAGTCCAAGGAGCTGCTGGAGCTCACCTCTGCCCTGGAGGAGAAAAACAGACTGTTGCCAGACAAGCAGGAGATGATCCTGGACGCTGCCACCTTCTTCATTTCACCTCCTCTATAGGAACAGCTCATGCTGACATACCTAGCTGCTTTGTTGTTCTGACTTCCTGAAGTCCTGGAGTCAGAGTTCTGACCTGCAGGTGAGGAAAAAACACTTAAACAATAGCCAACCTAATAATCCCCACAGCTGAAATTCTTTACCATTTTAGCTTCTCTTATATAAAGATCATTGTTACTTTCAGGTGGTCTTTTAGATGATATATTAAATGTTAAAGCACAGAATACAATCTACAAACCTTTGAAAGTGATAGCAAAAAATACGGAGCATCTTCACTGAGCCATTAACTTGGAATCTCAGGTTTGGCTTTTAAGGATGTGCCTCCTAAAGCGTCTGAATTCACCTGACCCATAATGAGAATGACAAAAGCATGCGAGGAGCATTTATAATTACCTAATTTGGCATGTTTTTCACTATCTGGAGGAGGGATATTGTCTTCTTGGTCCTGGCAATTTGTCACTTCCCCTCCCAAGTCTTGACTCTGTGATAGCTCTAGAAAGTTAAACTGAGAAGTTCCACCTAAGACCAACAAAACCCACAGATCAGAAATGAATTCTGTTTAACTTGATGGTGCGGATGTCCGTTACCTTCGGCCTGGACACAGTGTGTTGTGGAATCGGCTGTAGATTCCATGTCCTCTGGTGCACACCTGAAAAAAAAAAAACAGCACTGTAAAAACATGATCACCAATGCAACGGCTTTACGTTGGCACATACTTTTTGTTGAGAGGAGGGCAAATGTTGAGAACTTGACTCTCCTGCTGAGATTCTGAGTTGGGATCATTCAGAGTGTCTGAATACAGAGAAAAAGATTATTCTTATTCTGGGCTGATTCTTATCAGTGTAGCTAATGCGAAAATAACCTGACCAGGTTTCTCTTGGGAGCTCTCTGACTGGCTGTCCCTCTGAGAGTTTTTGCTTCCAGGTGGAGAGGATATGAGTTCCTGACAAAAAGGAAAAATTCAGTTGCATTCAATTCAACAGAGTTACTGTCTTTAGCCAGGTTATGGAAAGATACATGATTTCAGGCAAAAATATTTTCAAGCAAACTATAAAATAATGCGAATAAAAATGTATACAGTGTATTATTAATGCAGTTTTCTTCAAATGGGAACAGTGCCTCCTTGCTAATCTCGACATGCAATTTAGGAGGTTGAATGCAAACTAGGATTATACGAGAAAAGTGCACCAATATATGCAGAAATCCTGCAAATTCTAAGATGCATGTTGATTTTCCTATGCAGCCTAATTTGAATTACGTTACTATTCCCTTTTTAGTACGACATTGATAATAAACCTTGGAAGCTCACCAGGACGGGGCTGCGGGAGGTGGGCTGCAGGCTGGACAATCGACGGGCCAGCAGAGCTCGGTAGCTGCTCTCGGGATCGTCCTCCAGAGCGACGCTGTCCGGCTGGGAGTCCTCTACAATCAGACACGGGTTCTCAGAATGAGGCAAGCTTGATTCGAGTTCACTTGCTCCAGGGTCCATGGCGTCAGGCCGCGGGAAAGAGCTGGGCTGTTGTGAGACAGCCAAGCAGCAGCAACATACCGCAGGCAGACATGTGAGCCGAGGATTGTTAGCTACCTGGAACTAGCAAGTGTTAGCATGTTAGCTAAAGTGTTCGACGCTCCGCCCCAAAACAAAGCACGTAGCTGGTGCACCGAAGCGCCGGAGAAAATACGAATGGCAGTCGGCAGAAACAGCACGTCGCTCGGCCAAAGACTTAAGTCAAGAAGTCAGTGTTTGTTAAAATCATCTAAAAGGGCAACTTTCCCTGAAATTACTGACACACTTTCGACGGCTCCATTCGGCCACTGGCGGCAAAACACGCCGGACGTGACATCATTTGTCAGGATGACGTAGAACGTGTTGCCTCCAATTCTTAAGAGCTGATGATTTATTTATTTATTTATTTATTAAATGAGGGATATGTAAAGGGCAACCTAAATACAATTATTTACAACAAATACTCATAAGGCACCTTGCATTTACTGTACAAAGTGTAAGGTGGACATTTTATTTCTTAAGTAAAACATATAAATGTTGCAGAAAAATATGCAGAAAATGAAAATTACATTTCACTTTGAAGTGAAAATGTCTATTTGCTTTTCTTCGATTAATTGAAGAAACCAAATTAGCATATCATACGTTTCATATTTTATTAATGCAATTATTAGTAATGAATTTTCTGAAATTCTATTCATAACTTCAGGCTTTCTTTTTAAAATGTTACAGTCTATATTAGTATTCAGTACTACGTTAATTACATAATAACTAAATTACTGTACCCTTTAATCATCAATGTGTAACTATAGTTAACACAGGTTTGTATTTTGCATATACTACAGAGAAGGACTACTCGAATTGGTGATGATGGACCAGGGGAAAGAGATAAATGTAGGCCAGCAGGTCCCACACTGGGATTTCGAAGACCTCCAAAGGTCCTTGAGGGGCTTCCTGAGACGCTAGAAAACTATAAATATAAATATACAGAAGGTTCACATCATTCCCTCAAGCTGAGTCAATTTTTATGTTCTTCTGTATTTTATCTCAAAGAGACAGTTTACAATATGGATCTTACAGAAATCTGAAAGATATATATATAATAATCAACCCCCTTGTGAGCAGGATAATCAGTAAGAATTGAATCAAATGTGCACACAGACTCCATTTTGTAATGATCTTCAAATGGGGTGATGCGAGCAACATCACTTTGTCATCATCATTTGACAACTTCAGTTTCCATGGAGACACCACGTTTCCTCTAACAGTGCAGTCTATGCAAATGCACATCACAGTAAAAATGTGTGGAGCAACAAAGCACCAATCATGTCCTGATGGAAGCTGCTGGGGGAGGAAAAATAGGGTTTCCTGCACAGAGAGACAGCAGAACCTGGCTGGAGCAAATATGGCTTTCAAGGTCCAGAAGGCCACATCCTTCACTTAAAACCATAAAACACTACAGACAGATGAGACTAAATTAAAAGCCACAATTAGGATTCTGGTAATTCATTTTGCAGTGGTAGCAGAATTCTGTTTTTCTTTTTGTTCCCAGTGCGACCTGTGTTTATTTGTGCATGGAAGAGGAGCCTGGCAGGCCTGGTACCGGCTCTGCTCAGGAGAGCAGCTTTGTGGTGGGGACATGCCGGCTGCATGGGGAACAATGCCATACCTGAGTGGATGAGCAACCGTGCAGATCTCAGTGTTCTGACGGCCAGTTACCTCTCACAGCGGCTACCACCGCAAAGTTCAGTCGTCATTTTTTTGCTGCCACAATAAAAAAAAAAGAACCTGCGCAGCTACAATTCTCCAAATCTTTCATCTTTAATCGCCTGAGACGACGCTGACAGACGCAGAAACGCACCATGACCGCGCACCGCACCGCTATTTTCACCGCAACGCAAGAGAAACAATAAAGAGCTTTACCTTTAATGGATCAGTTCTGGAGGTGTTCCAATTTGGTTTCACCGTCCAGCCGGATGCAGAAGGAGCGCGTCCAACATCGCCCGGTCCGTCCTCACCTCTGTTTTACCGAGAGTAAAGGGTGTGGAACGCACACGCGTGGCGCGTCAAGATGCAAAGGCATTTTTGTAATTTACAATCTCCTACCTCTCTCTCTCTCACACACACACACACATGCCTGTACACGCTAAGACACGCGCGCGACTGGATAAATACTAATTTAACATTTTTGGGGGGCAATTTTTTTTTGAAAAGTGAAAACAAACAAGCAGAAAACATCAACCCTCAAATAGTGCAGCACCAAAACGAGTCCGTGGAAGATCCACAACACCGTGAAGAGAGCTGAACTTAGGTGGTGGTGGTAAAGGGGGGGGGGGTCAAATAAAATTCACGCCACTGCCTCTTTTAAAGAGCCAGATCAGTTTTAAAAGTCAAACACGAGTTGACGAAGGAGATTCTTTTTCACTAAACTGACCCCTGATACCCCTGAATGTATGTTCGGGTTCTGCATCTGTTGAATCAGTCAGAGCAGAGTTCTTGAGTGCTCACAGGAAAATGCTTGACACATTTCTGGATTCTCCACTTTAAATATGGACACGAGTGCATGCCCTCCGTGGCCATAACAAAAAACGTTATTTAAAAAAAACCAAGCGGTTTTTATTGTGGCATGATTGTACATCACACCCTCCTGGTGTGTTTCTCTGTTGCGCGAGTTCACGTTTTTGGTTTTTGAACGGAGCCTTTTGAACGGAGCCTTGTGCAAAGTTAATAACGGAATCAGAGTTTGAAATGAGGGGCCCCTGCTGCTCTCCGCCCTGCCAACAGGGGGCAGGAGACTCCCTGGCCTCAGTAACAGTGCTGACTCACTCACTCACCCTCCTCATCCTCCAGAGGAGCATCATTACAGGCTGTAGTGGGAGATCACAGAGGCAGGATAACAGTCGCGACGCTGACATACAGTTAGTTTGATATCAAGCTGTGAGACTCAGAAGTTCGTCCAGCAATGAACCCTCTCATCCAAGATCTAAATTCTAATGTTCCGTCCGTGCCCATCACAGGCTGAGGGTCTTCCTAATTGACCCTGCAGCAGAGTCACATCAGCACTGCTGTTTTATACTGGTTTTAAGAACAGGAGAGGACATTTTAGCTGATTAAAATGAAGGTTTGGAAGTCTGAGATATCAATCCAACAGGTGAAAACTTCCGATGTCACCGTGTGGGAAAGGTTCCACACAAAAATGATTTATTTTCACACCATTGATGATTTTTGAGGTCAGTTTATCAAACTAAAAACTCCTTCTACGGGTGATTGAAGCAGCTGGTCTGTGTTGAGCAGTCGCGTCAGTCTCATCAGTGTCTCCATCGACACCCGATTAGTGTTAAAATGAATAAATTAAGAAGTTTGTCTTAAAAATGGGAGCACAAGTGAAAAGTATTTTTGTCCCGGGTCAATTTTTAGCTGCGTGTTGTCAAAATAAATCTGTACTCTGCAGAATGAGCTCAGCCAGAAGTGTTGTTGTCTAAAATAATGCTCGATTCCCTTTGTTTTCGGCCTCTTTTGGTGCGGTTGGTGCTTCTTTTTTTGGTCTTAATGGGAACAAAGAGCTGTCAGTTTAAGAAAAGGAGCATGCTGCCTGGTACGTGCTGTCACGGCGGTATAAATAGCAGCTTTGTTGTGCCACAGAAGTCTAATTTTTGTCTGTGGGGTTTGAACAGAAGGCTGGCGTGAGTGGCACAGATAAGACTTAGCCAACATAACGACGCTTTAAACCATTATAAGTGCTCATGCTTTCAAATCAGACGCTGCTTTTGTAATAAAATATCCTTGCTTTTCACTCTGGTCTCAGTGTAGTTCAGGAACTATGACAGGTGCTCCCAACCCTCTTTTCCTCACATCCAATAATGCTCTGCAACATCGACTCCTCTCAACACCTGCCAGCCAATCGCTGTCAGGGAAGCCACGCCCACCAGTCCTTCCAGCTCGTCCTGCACCGTCACGCTGCCATGGAGGCAGTTGTCATGGAGACAGGGGAGAGCGCAGCAGCCGCTGATGGCACTGTTACCATGGAAATCGCAGCAGCTGCCCCGGTGGAGCGAGCCGATACGGAGGTTCAGCGCTCCGGAGCTGCGTTCCCAGACAGAAACTATCGGATGCTGATTGTAATTGGCGAGCTCTGCAACAGCCATCACCTCGACGCTGTCAGGAACCAGATCGCTCAAGGTAAAACGTCTAAGGGGGCTCTGATGACCCGTCACTCAACCTTTTTAGGCATTTTCTTTCATCACAGAATATTCTCATCCACCCTCGTGTTGGAGTCTTTGAATCAAAAGTTAAAGAACTGATTGTGTTGAAGATTTATGTTTCTTTGTGTATCTTTTACATATATGTCCGCCCATTATTCTAATTTGGCGTTTCATGAATTTGACATTATGATTTTTCCAATCAAACCTTCTCATGCAGAGTCCAAACAGTTCTCTCTCCCAACATATACAAACTATTGGTTTTATAAGTTCTTCAACTATACCATAAAATTGGCATTCAATCATAAAAGTCTCATAAGGAAGAAAGATTTGCTCACTGATAATAGCAGAAGTATCATCAGGTTTATGATCTGTGTCTGCATTTGAGATGTTTATTGGATCAGTTTTTAGTTCTCCTCCTCGACGTGTTGGCTCTCCTCACCCAACATTTGTTTCCTGCATGTAGGAAAAGACAAAAGATAAAGCTGGAAAAAACCTTCAAACTGCTCAACAGTCAATGACGATGTTCTTCCACCAACAGCTTTGCTCTCCTGGAATGTTGATCTGACAGTGTGTGACCTGGACAAGGAGCTTCAGGTGTTTAAGGCCAAACACACTGCTCAGTTCTCCGCACAGGTTAAAGGTCAGTCCAATCGGCACACACAAACTCTCCATGTGCTCGTTCTCCTGTTGCTTGGAGACGATGTCACCGTGGTTCCTCAGCAGAGGGTCTGCGGGGATTTTGTGTGTCCGTGGAGCGTTTGAACACTTGTGTCCATCATCTGTTGAACCTCAGTCCTCAGCCTCCACATAAACAATCCTTCTGCAGGAGAGCTGACCTGTCAGTGTGTGTGTGTGTGTGTTTGTGTGTGTGTGTGTGGTCGGGGGAGGGAGGGGGGTCAATGAGGGCTGGTGAGAAACCTGTGACTGGGATGTTCCCACTAAATCATCTCGTTTTTACTTCTGTCCAGGTTGGACAAACCATTCCCAGAGGTTTCAAATCAGGCAGATCTCTGTGTGCTTGTTTCCGCCCCCACGGTGTTATGTAAAAAATAAAAACAGCGCAGAGTCTTTGAGTCTTATGATATATATTTTGAAAGGCACAATCAATCTGAGAAAGAGCAAATTTCAGTTAGGGAACCTCAGGGTACTGCTACAGCAGGATTTGGCTCATTATTCTCATATTTGACCACAAAAGCTGTAAAAAAAAAAACCAGCTTGTAGCCACTAGAGGGCAGAAGAGCAGGTTGAGTGAAGTAAAAGTAAATTTCGTCCATTTTCTGTCAAAATTAGGGCACATCCTTGAATTTTTGAATATCTACGTTCCTCTCAGATGGATTTATGCAGTTATTCAGAATACCAATTGCATATTTGGGACCGGAATTATATGAATAAGAATCTAAAACTTGTCTTTTGCCGTTTGTGACGGATTTGATAAACCCAATGTTGACTGTCAGAATGTGCTGGATCACACATTCCCCTCACACCAGCACGCGGCACACGTTTCCCTGCCGATCGGATGATTTCATGAATAAATCATGAGTAATTATCCATTTGGCTGATATATAACAACAATTATCACCAGGTATTTCTGACATTTCCGTTGTCTCACCCTCACCCCTCTATCACCCTGTTGTGTTTCTCTCCTCCTGCCCTCTCTGAAGTGCAGGAGGAGGTGGCTGAGTGCAGCTTGAACACTTTCTAAATGAGTCATATTCACTATTCTGTACTAAACATTAATTAAAAGAACATCAAAACCAGGCAATTATCTTTACAATAGTGGATTACATCCATTCTCCAAAGCTTTGTGGAGCTGCAACATGGCCCTGGCTAACATTGTATCGTTATGGTAACCATTCTGTTGAGGTCGGAGTTGATGACACTTATTTCTAATAGAGTCGTTGGGGGAGGGGTCACCAGTCCATCACTGGGGTCGATTCAGTCTCGGTGTCCCTGATATGCCTGTTTGGAGGAAACTGGAGTAACCAGAGAAAACTCACATGGAAAATAAACATGAAAACTAGGCCCAGAGAAACACCAGAAAAGACAAATAAAGGACAAGTTCTGACTTTGGGTGACTCGAGCACCAACGACTCCTTTTCCAATGGTTTTTCCTTTAAAAACCTTCGTCCAGCATAAGTCCAGTATTGATGGTGCCTTCACTAATGTGGATTTACACATGTGATCCCGCAAATGAACCAAAAGAGAAACAATGGAATGTAAATTGGGGGAGAACTCCGCCTTTGTCGCAGACGTGAGACATTTATTGTCTCCTAACGCATCTGAAATGACGATCGTCCCACGTCTCTGTTTAGTTTCAAATAAAAGTCCAACTGTGAGATCTTTGGCCATGATTACCTCAGCAGTTTATGGATGGTTGTATGTTGTTTTAATAGGATCCACCTTAGCTGCAGTAAGATAGAGTTGGTACTGTCTAACATGCAAATGGAGGCTGTTTTAGGAGTTGGGATTAATACTTCCAATGAATTATGATTACGTAATTATAATAATATAATTATGATTATGTTCATGTCAGAGGAACTGTATCGATCAGCAAAGGAATAATTAATGAAGCACATGCAGGAAGCCATATAAAACCAATGACTCAGCACTCAGGGTATTTTTTATATAAATATCGTTAAATGAAAGAGCAAAAGTTTGATTTGGTGCAATATGGATGTTGGATATGTTTGATTGCAACTTGGGGATAATTTGCGTTAGTGTTTCAGTGTAAATCAGAGGCAGCAGAACAAACAATAGCTGTGATCCTCAAGCAGTGCTGTCACGTTTGCTTTGTGTTGACGTGTTAGTGGAATAAAACTGAGGGAGGTGTGGCAGCTCTCAATTAACATTTTGAAGCTGGAGGCAGAACAAAAAGGCATATTTACATTTCAGGAAAGCGGAGGAACAGGCTGCAGTGATAGTTTGGCTCCTCTGTGTCCGTGTTGGGAAGCTGCTGAGAGCTGCTGAAAGAGTGCACAGTCATCCTGACCGGCAGAACAAGCATGATGAAAGGCATTTATGATCAAATAAGACCTTCAGACGTCCATCTCGCCGATGGTTCAGCATAGGAAATACGCTTACTCGTTTAGTCTGAATACACAGAGCTGAAAATAGAAACCTGTGAGCACCACATTTACAGTCAGGGCTGTTGAGTTAAATAAGATCCACCACTAGAACCACCCTCCCCGATTCAGAGGAATTCAGGCAGCCAAAACGACAGCGACCTCCCTGGTGAGGACATATGAGCTGAGGGATGGCCAACGTCCTCCGGCCTTCCTGAAGGATCTGCTCTGCTCCTCAGAGTGGCTCGCCGAACAATAACAGATGCAGCTCAGACACGCAGCATATGGGCGAGGCGGTTCAGGGGACACGGTGGCTGATTTCATCTGACAGTGGAACAGTTAAAGAAAAAAAAGCTTTTCTGTCAGTTTCAATGATTTACAGAACGCATCAGTGGATTCAGCCTGATAAATGCTGATAAAGACTCCTGTAAATATAAAAATAGAGGAAAGACAACCACACAGATAATGTATAAAATGAACAGTATAAGCAAATGAGTTGATGTATGAACCCTGAAGCCGGGGGTGTGGGAAGGCTCTTCATCAAGTCTTCTTGATAATTTAATGTTTGTGATTGTGAATTTTTGCATCTTAAACCAAATCCAGACTCATGTTCTTTGTTTTGGGCTACAGCAGCCTCATTATGCTCCCCTGACTGGCTCAGAGCCAGACGTTTGCCTGATAGCGTCTGATCACAATCACAATTCAGACGAGGAGAGGTGGTGGAGGAGGAGGAGGAGGAGGAGGAGGAGGAGTGAAGGTGTCCATGAATGCTGCTGCCAGTGGGTTTAGACTGCAGACAGCACTGAAAAGCCCAGTATCACCACAAAACACCTCGAGGAAAAGTGGTCAGTGGCTCAAAAGAGCAACGCTGTTACTGAGATGGAATCACAACCATTTTGATTCAGTATTTAATCTAATTAGCTTCACTGGGTGTGGAAACGCAATCATATGAGACACCATTAATTCCTGAATTATCCATAATTACAGTGTTGAGAAGATAATTTTGCATTCTAAATCAGATGCATTTTAAGCCACATGCTCTGTTCCAATTCTGAAAGAAATCCCTGTAGCAAAAGTGGGGCCGACACATTGCTGGTGCCCCCTGTTGGTTGGCTGCAGCATTCATATATTCGTACATTCGTCAGTTTGAATTAAAGCAAGATAAATTATTTTTAGACTAACCAGTGTTATATCCAGCTGGGTCCATAGATTAGCACCGCAACCCCCCCTCACATCTGTCCCCACATGGATCTGTGTCTGTTAATGGCAGGCGTGTGTGGGACCCACCCGCAGGCTTTACACATCTACAGAAAACAGATGATTGCAGAATGCGACACTGTCAAGCCTTGGAAGCTTTTAAATGAGTAAATGTGCATATTTTCCACTGTTGGGTTTGGTTTCTACGAGAATGCGAGCCGTTTAAAAATTCAGGAGGCAAGTATTGATCTGAACCAGCACTCCTCTGCAATAAGGGCCGGGCATCAGAGCCAGGAGAGCCCCTCTGCTCCAGTCCTTCATGTCACAGAGTAACGATAAAAGAAACAAATTAAAAACTCGTCTACGTTTCTGTCACACAGATTTGAGCTTTAAGATGAGACTTTTGATGATTCGCTGCTTTCAAGCTCATCGTCTGCGGGAAATTTCTGCTTTATTCTGGTTTATTCTCAGTGGTGACTGACAAACTCCAAAGAATTTCAAGCCTAGTTCAGCAGAATAATTCAAAGATGATTGAGGAAGATGGATTTCCTTTAAATCCTGTAGTTTCGGGTTCACAGAGGCGGGAGAGCTGTAGGGGCCTTTGGAACACTTCAGCCGTCGTCATGCTGTTTACCTTCCATCCAGGCCTCCTGCAGCCTCACAGGTTGTTAATCAGACTTAAATGGTTGTGGAGGTTTAGGTAAAACCAGCACACAGGTCAGGAAGAACAGAGTTGTCCTGAACGCAATTCTGCTCCTTCCCATCCATCTACGGAACCACCATGTGACCCTGCCCAGCTGCTGGGCGAGCCAGTGAGGATGACGTAATGGGTGGAGAAGGGAGGAGACATTCAAGGGAAAAATGACCAGCATGTCTGGACTGGGGGTAGGATGTGTGTGTGTGGGGGGGGGGGGGGGGATCAGGCGCCTTGAGAAGTGTGTGGCAGGCTGGTGTTGGATGGGCTGCCTGAATACATGATGTTGCATCACTGCTGCTCCAGAGATTATTAACAGATTTATTTAAAAATCTCCCCATAGGAAATTCTTCTGCTTCTGCACAATCTTCTCATTTGCTCTTTCCTGATATTTCTGTATTAAAGGCAATGGGATGTTCTTATGTCTCTCCCTTTTATGTTAAAGTTCTGATTCACAGTTTGTATTAGTCAGGCTGGCAGAGTTCAGGGTCTATTTCAGTTCGTCCCACCCAGGAGCAGCTGTTTGAAAAGTCCCTTTCTCAGAAACCACAATCCACATGTGAAATATTCCTAGATAATCCTTCTGATCCACATCCTCTCCGAGCTGCCCAAGTCAGACTTGAGTCAGAATCGTATGCGGTGCAGTGAGAGAAAGTTTTATTTTTGGTTTGTATGTTTTGTCTTAGTTCATGTTTAACCTGTTATTTTAGATTTTGTGAACAAAACACCCCGGCCTCACCTGTCTAATAATCCCAATATCCCACTAGTCTGCCTCCCTCCTATGCCAGATTGACTTCTGTACAACAGTCATTAAATAGAAATAAAGCAAGGGCAGTGTTCAAATTTAAAAAAGCTTTCAAGTTACGATTACAAACTCCAAAAGAACTATTTACTCAATCCCTTTGAAATAAACTTAAGTTCCACTATGCTGGATATGTGGCAGCTTTTGTGATTGATTGAACGTGAATGTTTAATTTATTTTAATTTTAATAGGAGTGGTGTATATGTAACATATGCATTTTGGCACCTTTAGATTTTATTTATTTTTTAATTATTTAGAGAATGTATCTACAAGAGTAAAAACATTGGGAAGATGCTATAAGCCTATTTTTGAGTAGACTCATCAAATCAGCCATTACATAATCTCGAGTTATTGCTTGACTGGGGCTCTTTTCTGATTGACTGGAATGCAGCTGAAGTCTACCACAGGTCCGTGAACGCATCTCGCCGGGCTGCTAGTGTAGGTGTGGATGAGGAGCAGGCCGATTCTCTCCTTCATCCTTCCTCCGCAGCATCCCCGCCCCTCCCTCAGCTCCAGGAGCGGCTATTCTCGGCTCAGAGCAGCCCTGCTCGTCTGCTCCTCTTCGGCCTCTCTCGTTTGCGCCGCCGATGAAGTAGACGGTCAAAATCTGCAGATCCGGAGTGCGTTGATCCCGTTTTGTAACCGCGCATCGTTAATCTGGAGTCAGTCTGCACGCAGATGCTCACCGGAGGAATCTGACCGCAGAGGACGTTTGTGCGGACTGAATATGTGAGTAGACTCATGACAGCCGGTTCACCGCATTCTTGTGATCATGACAGACCTGCAAGTGTGAGCAAATATAAACTAAAATATCTCTGCGAATTGAAACAGCACAGACATTTCACGCATACTGATCGTTTTTCCAGATATGTGGAGGTCATTACAGGTCCTGTTCCACCACAAGGAGGTCTATATTCATTCCACCTTCCTTTGATGTTGTTGTGTTTTTTTTAGTATTTTAAAATATAAAACTGCTCTGATAATCCAGGGCTGTTTTCATGTGGAATGTGCTGGAACCTGCAGCCTTGTCTTTAAATGATCTTAAGGAATGTGACTTTATTGTGACACTGGAGATATTTATGATCATAAAATCATAAAAAGGTCATAAAAATGAGGAGCTTTGAACCAAAAATGACGGCGGTGGCTGTGTGGTGGATGACTGGTGTTGTGGATGAGTGGTGTTGTGACAGCTACGAAGGCCCTCGGCTGCTCCAACTCATCTTTGTGTCAACAGTTTCTGCTCATTTCTTTCTCTCATTTCAGTCGAGTAAATTTTGGTGACCTGATTCTTTTATTGTGGGTTAAAAAAGCAGCATTCTGCACTGAAGTTATCAATAGGAGGCCTGTTGTGTATGAATCTGTGGTGTGATGAGGCTGCAGGACGGACAGGGATCAGATCTAAATTACCCCAAACTTATGCAACTGGCTAGACGGAATTTGTGTGTTTTGGAGGGGGGAAGGCACCAAAAGCTGTTCATCCAGAGCCAGATTTTTTTCATGTCTACTAACCTAATAGGCATTATTCTTTACACTGAATATCAATGAAATACTCTAAAATCATTAAGTCCAGCATTCCAAAGCTATTTAAATTTACTGCCACACTTTTTTTTTTGTGGCTTTATGATTTGGCTCAGCCCATTTTTCAGATATTTAGGGGGATGAGGCTAGTGAGATATGCTGCAACTGGCCATAGGGGGAGGGTGCATTCAGATGTTTTGTTGCAATATCAGAAACATTTTTAATGATAATCTAATTTATTTATTCTCCAGCATTGCCAAAAACTGGCAGATTTCATATCTAGCGGATCAGTAATTTGGCTCTTAGTTGCTGAAACTGAGACCTCAGACTGTGTCTTTACCCCTCAGTTTAGCCTGCTGGGCTTAATAAATGCCCCCCGCACCTCCCAGTTCAGCTCGGTGAACTCCCATGATGCCACAGGGCGGGTGAGGCAGAATGCTGAGCTCAGCGGGATGAGCCTGGTGGAGAAACTCCTGAATGATGGAGGCGGTCTTGTCTTTATTGTGTACCTGACTGGTGGGGGTGTTCATCCTTACTGGTGTCACACTGGAGATGAGAACAATATTACATTTGCATAAATGCTCAGCCAGCACCGGCGAGCCACACCACGTTGTGTTGGTTCTAAAATAACCTTTAATTCTGCTGCCCCACATGCTCATTAGAGCAGCAAATGCAAATTAATCCACCTCAGAAACTAGTCCTAATCAAATGTGTATTTTTCCTGCTGTAGATGAAGGGTTGTTTCTGGAAACAAGCCGTAGTGTCTCAGTGGATATGTGGGGGGGTCTACACCAGACTTGTCTGATGGGGACCAGTAACAGGATCTAGGTGGCGTAGACACACTGCAGTCCATTGATAGGTCAGCAGAGACACCTCACCTCTGTGTGACATGTGAATCTGTCCTGGAGGAAGAGGATGGAACAGAGAGAGAGATTACTGGGCGGTGTTCATGTTTCTATTTTTAGATTTAGCTTGAATGTCAGCCTGATGTGGCAACGCCATGCAGCCGTGGAGGCGCAGACCTTCTTTGGTGTCATGTTCCTGCTCTGTGTTAAGGCTGATGCTCCATCGCCCTTCTACCCATTTTCTGGTAATCCTTGCGTATTCCTTCCCATGAGGTTTGCTTTAACCTCTCCCAGCAGTAACTGGGCAAGAGAGAATGTCCAATTAATCATGTTTCTTGTCTGTACCTGGAGGTACCTCACAGTAGCCATGCCAGCAGGTCGTGTTTACTAGATTTTGTGCCCACAGGTATGGATTTTTGATTAACTGACTCAGAAACTGCTGCTGCTTTAAGAGATCTGATGTCCACAACATCAGATACAGTTTACCCTTATTTGTTTGGAGTCTTGAGTTAATGTCCCCCAGCAGCACCTTCAGGTTTCTCGACTTAGACCAGGGCCTAAGTGAGGAACCAGGATGCAGAGGTAAATTACCTGTGGACCAAAGACTCTAATACGTTTCACATCGGGTCCATCAAACAGCGGTGAAGAGATTTCTCATGAAAGAATGATTCTAAGGACCATTGCACCATTGATAGGACATAAACCTTTAGCTCCCGACAAGATGATGCTTCAGCAACAGTATCCCATCATCCCCTGAAATGGAAGGGCTCTACTTGAGCTGCTCGCCGGCGCTGATCCATTGAAACATACGATCACTGTACAGCCTGTTTCAGCTAAGTGGGTCAGTGAGCCACAAAAATGTCCAGTCTTTGCCGAGCACAGTGTAATTTATCAGAAGTAATCAGCAGTCGGATGGTAGCGTGTTAATAAAACAGCAGTGCTGGAGTTGCTGGTTTGATTTTAAGGCATCTGAGGACAGGCTGAATCATTCCACCGCTGCTGCTTTAATGTTATGCTAACATCTGCAGGAAAAAAGGAACATGTGTAGCACTCAGCAGCAACGTTAGATGAAAACAGAATGTTGCAGCCAGGATGTGAGAATCACAGTGATGTCCTTTCTGATTATCTCCTGGTCTCAGCGGGGCAGCCGTCATGACACCCCCAAGGAGTTTTGTTACACTCGGTGGAAGTGATTCATGGCCACGGGCCTCGTTCATGAGGTATTTTTATCCTCTGAATAAGCATGAAGAGAGTTGTTCCATGCAATAGAATGACACATCTGGAACACAGTCTGCTTCTTCCAGGAAGATCCTCAACGAACACAGAGTTGATCTCCTGCACTGGTGGCATCTGACGCTGGTTGACAGTGGGCTGACTGCCCTTTGAATTTATTATCTAATTAAACATCCTCTCATAGGTAAAGGTCACATTTTTTCAAGTGCCAAAGCTTTTTGTTTGGAACTTCTTTTTCAGCTCACTGACTGATAACATCAGTTTCAGATGCAAAGATTTGCATAAATTTGGGTTCACGTGATTAAATATTGGATTCATGTACAATCTAGCGCCACAAACAAAGAGGACTCGGATCCTGAGGCCTTAAAAAATCAGATCTATGTGATGTTTTTATAGGCATCTGGGTCATGATGCAAATGTTGTCCCCAAGCTGCTGTCACGACTCGTCTGTCGATTAAATGTTCATTAAATTTTCATTTCAGTGGTAAAATCAAATGAACGCTGGGTTTCTTCTGAGATGGAGGAACTATAGTGCATGTATTTTCACATATTTGTGAAGGTAAAGATGAGGTAAATATAGCTTTTTTGATGAAGGATGCTGCTGCTGCTGCTGCTGTTTCACCTCTTGTACCATATGAGCCTCCCCTCCCTCTTGCAGAAATGCTGCAATGCGTCTCCCTCAGCCAAGACTGGGTCAGCGTAACTCAGTCAGCAGCATCAGCCAAAGAAGCATCACCATAGCAACAGCCAACCAGGCTTGTGATTGCAGGATTAAAATTTTGCCTGTTATTGTTGAGATTGTGCGCGATTCTGTGATTATATTCATCAGGGGGTCTCTGGTTCAGGCCTGTGAGTAAATAAGATGGCACCAGAGGAAACCTGAGGATTGGGGTGGGGTTAGTATTTTACAGCTGCGTGTGTGATGGGAGATGTTCGGATCGGCCTGTTAAAGGTGAAAAATCAAACATCTGAAATACACAGTATTTAACAGAAAACACATTTAACTAATGGCATCTTTATAACCGTTCAACCGTATTTTTAATGCTTTTAAGCAAAAACCATTTTGGGTATATGTCAAAGGTTTATACATTTATAGGTTTGTACATTTCATACAAATTCCTCTCCTAAACCTTAAACCACACCGTCCCCACAATAAAATGGTTGATAATCTCTTTCCTCTGGGCTAAACAGAAAATTGTGATTTACATTAGCTATGATTCTGAATAAGTGAGGCTGAACATCCGTCTAGACATTAACGACACCTTCAATGGGTCAGGAGATCCACAGGTACAAACTGCTCACTTTTAATCATATTATTGTGCTGTGGACAGACATTGCATGTTTAGAGCTAAAACCAGCTAATCAGAAGAATCACCGATGTCGTCCTGATGTCATTATTGGTCCTCGGTGTCGTCTTATGGCCTGTTTGTGACCGCTTTTCTCCTGTAGGCCAGCGGGTTCTTCAGTATCAGAGTGATGTTCTGGAGACAGTGGTGTTGGTGAACCCGTCAGAGGAGACCGCTGCTTCAGAAGTGAGTCACGCCCAAACGTCACAAAGACCGACTCTGGGAAGTCCGTAGTTTAAATGATCTTCAGCTGCAGCCTGTTTGGGTTTACACCTGTCGGACTGCGCGTGATTTCAGCTATGGATTAATGATTGTCGCGACAGATCTAAAATTCAATTCGAATCAAATATGAGATATTTAGTCTCAGTTTGCTCTAACCTGTGTTTAAACATACTTTCTTCACTCAGATTCGCTCGCTGATTACAGACCTTTCTGGGAATAAGTTGCTGATACTGAGTGGACAAAGTTCTGAACAAGGTGGTGACATCTTACTCCAAGGTGGATCTCTGACCTGGCAACACTTCTATGATATCATTTCTGACCCTCAAGTGAGCAGATTGTGCAGCACTCCACATATCTTTACCATTCTGTTTGGGGGTGATAAAACTTGCCATGGCAATAACTATAGGTTCTTTCTTTTGTAGGTGATTGAAGTTGTTTCTGGGGCATCTTCATTGCAGCCATCCAGGCTAACATTATCCTGTCAGGGGGACGGAGGCTGGAGCTCTCTGGTCCAACTCCAGGAGCAGCAGTCAATCTACAACCTTCTGGAATATTGCCTGAATCCTGATCCCCACCTACCCAAAATGGACGGAATCACAGAGTTCACCGAGTACGTCTCTGAGACAGTGGACATTCCATCTTCCTTTGAACTCCTGGAGCCACCAACCTCCGGAGGTTTCCTCAAGCTGTCCAAACCATGCTGTTACATTTTCCCCGGAGGCCGGGGAGACTCTGCTCTGTTTGCTGTTAATGGATTCAACATCTTAGTGGATGGAGGATCTGATCGGAAGTCTTGTTTCTGGAAGCTGGTTCGCCACCTTGACAGGATCGACTCAATTCTGCTGACCCACATTGGTGCGGATAACCTCCCTGGCATTAATGGTTTGTTTCAGAGGAAGATTGCGGAGCAAGAGGAGGAGCAGAACCAGGGATCTGGCTCCAGTGGCAATGGTGACTGGATGAAGAACCTGATCTCTCCTGAGATAGGAATTGTATTTATCAATGTACCAGAGAAGCTTCGGATGCCGGAGTCCACTCTAAAAGTCAAGCGAAGCATTGAGGAAGCATCCCTGACGCTGCAGTACCTTAATAAGCTCGGTATCACACCAGAACCCCTCCACAGGGTGGTCAGCAACACCATTGAACCTCTCACACTGTTCCACAAACTGGGGGTTGGAAAGCTAGACATGTACGTCTTGAACCCAGTGAAAGAAAGCAAAGAGATGCAATTTCTGATGCAAAAGTGGGCCGGAAACAGCAAAGCCAAGACAGGAGTCACGATGTCCAATGGGAAAGAAGGCGAAATATCTGTCCCCTATCTAACATCTATCACTGCTCTCATTGTTTGGATTCCTCACCGCCCAACTGAAAAGATAGTCAGGGTGCTCTTTCCTGGAAATGCGCCGCAAAACAAAATTTTTGAGGGTCTTGAGAAACTGAAACACCTAGA
This sequence comes from Takifugu rubripes, assembly GCF_901000725.2. Taxonomy (NCBI): domain Eukaryota; kingdom Metazoa; phylum Chordata; class Actinopteri; order Tetraodontiformes; family Tetraodontidae; genus Takifugu; species Takifugu rubripes. The sequence goes on along the minus strand of NC_042297.1, from coordinate 11,732,431 downwards.
CTTCCTGCGATACCCAGTGGCTACGCAAAAAGATATATCATCTGGTGCGCCTCCTCCCATCATCAAGCAGACCAAATTACGATCAAGAACTGACAGCAAAGAGAGTCTCAAGTCTTCACCCAAACCCCACTCAAAATCAACTAAAAAAGAAAGCAGTGGACAAGAGGAAGAGGCCAAGGGTGACATCCTCAAAGAGAACAAACCTGAAAAGAAAGAAGAGAAGAAGCTCAAAAGTGAAAATCTAAAAGCCACCAAGCAACAGAAAAACAGCGAGGTTGCCCCTGCAACTGAGAAAAAGTTAGAGAAAAAGAAAATATCCAAGGAGAAAACAGTCAAACAAGAAAAAACATCCAAGATGGAGGAGAAGAAAGACAAAGAGAAGAAGGAAAAGAAACAGAGCCGCGAAGGAAAAAAAGATGAAAACATAAGAAAGGAGGAGAAAAAAGAAACAAAAGCCAAAGATGACAAAAAGAAGGACCCAAGTAAAATAGAGTTGAGAAAAATGACTAAACCTGACCTAAAGCCCCTCACCCCAGAAGTGAGGAAAACTCTACATAAGGCTAAGACTCAGTCCAAGCCCAAGACAGACAAGAATAAAGTCAGTAAAGAGGAAACTGTGGAGAAAAAAACAGCTCAAACCAACAACAATGTCCCTGAACAAGCTGCAGCGGCTTTGGCAGATAGGTCAACAGTTTCCTCTCCAGAGGATCTCACTGATGATTTTGAGGCTCTGAAAACAGAAGAGATGTCCAAAATGAAGAATATTCCTCCCCAGAACGACGTGCTACCTGAGCATTCAGAAGCTACGGCCACATCTTTAGTTTTCCCTGATAAAAAAGTAACATCTGCAGCCACCATTTTAACATCTGCTTCACCTAAATCCCCAGTCACACTGGAGGATGAGAATAAAGCCAAAGGAGCATCAGAACAGGTGGCAGCGAAAGAAAAGATGGAAGCCAGCGAGAGCTTTGACAAGAAATATGAAGAGGAGAAAATGGAGAAATATAACAGATACCCTGCAAAGGATGATGTAAAAGACAGATCAAAAAAGAGTGATAGCTCAGAGGAGGAGGGTGACGTAATTGAAAAGGCTGACCTGGAAGGGACCGAAGATGACGAGGTCCTGAAATATAAAACAGATGAAACCAAAAAAGAAAAAAATGCAAAAGACTGGGATGCAAAGCCAGTGGAACAAAAACGATTATTCTCGGAAGCCCCGCTAGGGCAAGGGCCAGTCACGGCCTCAGAGCAATTCTCCTTCATCCAAGATGAGACCATTCCCGGATACTCAGAAACTGAACAGACCATCTCCGATGAGGAGATCCACGAGGAAACAGAAGACAGGATCCCGCAACTACGCTACGATGTCGCTTCATACGACATCTCTGTCCCTGATGTTCCCGGAACATTTGACCCCATGCGTGGAATAACAGAAATGAAGCCCTCTGTCCTAGAAGATGTCATGGATGTCAAAACCAAAACCTTTGTGGGAGGTCAAGACCCTGAGCTTGCTCCTTACCCTGCCGTTATTGCCGCCCCACTTGCAGAGGAGGAACACATTTCCTCAGCAACATCCATTACAGATTATGACAAAATGTCATCTTTTGCCACATCTGTAGCTGAAGACCAATCTGTAGCTTCTGTAACTGCACCCCAGACAGAGGAAGCCGGGAGAAACACTCTTTTCCTTGATGCCGGTAACAGTGGTCCATTGCGCCCAGAGACCATACATGGGAAGGATTACCTTCACTCAGCAGGAACCATTTCACCCACCTCCTCTCTGGAGGATGATAAGTGCTTCAAGTCCCCTTCCTCTGATGAGTACCAGCCCAATGTTATGGAGATGGAGAGTGAGGCAAAGATCAAGTCAGCCCACGAAGAAGAGGAAGACGAGGAAGAGGAAGATGAAGACCAGACTCCAAATGTTGACATCCCTCTAGGTAAACTCCAAGAAGGCTATGAACATGCCACCTCCATCATGCTCCAGGAGAAGGAGAAGTCTCCTCCCGCCATTTTCTCTCCCCCACCCATCTCTACCGGTCAATACTCCCCAACACAGGCTGTCAAGGAAGAGCATCCCCTCGTGAGCACTGAGGGAGTGAAGGCCAGTGCTGACATAAAGCTTGTTTCACCTCCTCCATCCTTTTCACTTTGTTTAGACTCCCAATCCAGGCAGGAAAGTGAGGAACGATGCTTAAGTCCAGATGACAGTACCATGAAACTGGCTTCACCCACACAGTCTGTGCCCACCAGCAGCGGCTACTCGCCTACAGAGGAGAAACCCATTAAGATGGAAGAGAGAGAGGAGGTGGGTAGAGACGCTCAAGTCGATTTGCAGAAAACAGATAAATCAGTCACTATCTCAGACAACACATCATTCATCAACCTGCAAGCTGACAAGACGACATTTGATGAGTCTGAAGACTCCGCTGAGGAGAGCGAGGGTGAAGATAAACCTTACGTCAAAAAGGATCTGCAACCCACCATCAAGGCAAAGCTGATGGAAGCCAACGAGGGCTGCTTTTTGGATGACTACTCATTTGAGGCCAAGTCTGATAAAACAGAATCAAAAGTAAAGGAACCAGACACAACACAGGTTTCTTTTGGTGTGGAAACAAAATCACCACCTCACGTGATATTCTCAGATGATGAAGAAGAAGAAGAAGAAGAAGATGATGATGATGATAATGAGGAGAAAAGTGATGATTTCCCATGTGAGTTCAATTCCAAACCTTCACCTACAGATCAGAGCAAAGCCGACACGAAAATTGAAAGCACGGAGAGCAAAGATGCCACCTTTCAAGAGCCGGACAAAAGTGTTCATTTCAGCCTCTACGAATTTCCCGAGAAAGAAAGCCGAGAAAAAGCCATGTACATACGGCAAGACACGCCCTACGTGCACGGCAAAACATTCTCCTACGGTGACATTTACGACAGCAAGACAAGCTCAGTGGACTCAGACTCATATCATCAAGAGTCTGTAGATAAAACAGAGAAGGAGCTTAAAAAAGGTGAAGTGGGTTTGCAGAAACAAGAGCCCCGGTCCCCAGTAATGACCAGCGTGTCTACAAAAGATGGAGTTTCCGTCCCCGTTGAGAAAGAGTCCTCTAGCTCACTACTGCTTCAGTCTGGGAGCTCTTCTGCTGCGCCACAACTTGAAAAAGATGTTAAAGTAAAGGAGTTGTTTGAGTACAGCGCACTCAGCCACTTACCTTCATTGGCTGACAGACCAGAGGCCTCGTCTGTCAATTTATCATCAGAAAAAGAGGCTCTTAAAAACCAGGGTGGCGGAACAGCTGCCCAGCTGTGCACCTCGAAGGAAGCAGTCAATGTAGCTCAACCTGCTCCCACAAGATACAGCGATGAAGGGACGTGTCTGGAGGTGGACATGAGAAATCTGACAGCAAGGGATGAGGAGGACTATGATGATGATGAAGTTACTGAAGAAGAGGATGAGGAAGATGAGGAGGAAGATGAGGAGGAGGGCGATGAGGTTGCCCTTGATTCTGATATAGAGAAAGGTGCCAAGGAGAAATCTGAAAAGGAAGTAAAAAGTCCAGTCACTGAAATGTTTGTGTCAAATAGGGCTGAATTCATGGGTTCGATGCCAGGATGTGAGAGTCAGGGGAAGATCGGCGTTAAAGAAACCTCTGTTTCACTCATACACATGGAAGACAAGACAAACAGTGGCTCCTTGCCTGTCATGAAAAAGTCAGCTGAGCTAGGAGCTACTGGCTTCTCTGGCTTCTCCTCTGGGTTTGAGTACTCATGTGGAAGTGGTGAGAAAGACTCCTTTTTAACAAGTCAGACCACGGAGAAGCACAAAGAGGATGTCACTTTTAAATCAACGCAGGACACCTTTTACAAGGACGACGGAGCTGATCCAGATTTTGAAAAGCAAAATCCAGCAGAGCTTTTCAGTAAGACATCACCAGACGCTGGCCTTCAGTACACCACCACAGCCGCCACTGGGTTCTCGTCCTCTTCGGCGTACAGCTACTCCTCCTCGACCTCTGGCTCCTTCTCTACCAGCCGTCAGTTTGGAGAAGACTTGGAGACCCCTGCTGAGCATCTCTTTGAATATTCCAGCTTCAAAGATGAACCCTCCCTCATCTCTCCCCTTTCCAGTTCTGCTGCAGCTAAAGATGACTATCTCGAAGTGTCTGAAAAACAACTGACCACCAAAACCACACATGATTCCACCTCCAATATAACTCGCTTCTCACCTGTTAGCCCCTTCGAGGAGGTGAAACACTTCCCATCGTCCACTGCTTTTGTTGAGACCAAGATGGAGACCAGTACAGCTTCTTTAGGTGGAGTCGTGGACAAAAGCCCACAGCAGGGCTGCTTCTATAAGCCTGCCTGGTCTGAAGAATCAAAGTTGGACACGGCTGTTGGGTTTGCGGCCTCTGCAGGACCAGACTTCTTCAAGGATAACGAAGCAGCCAGTGCTGCTCTCTTTGGGGTGACATCCTCACCACGGCCAGACGTAGAGGGAAAGCACTACTTTGAGGAAACGGACAGCAGCGAGGAAGAAGACGAGGAGGCTTATATGCGTGAGATGTCGCGGAGGTCGCCGTCCAGTGCTCTAGCTGGTAGCCTATCATTTTCAGAAAAGCCTGGGATTCCAAATGTGAGTGAGAAGAAAAGTGGTGGCTTCCCTGACGTTCTTGGTTCATACACTCCTTCACCACTCCTGACAGGCAAGATGGATACCACCAATGGACCCACAGAGGTGGCCTCAAACACTGCTTCCCTGGCTGGAGCAGTAGCCAGTGGTGTATGTTCAGGTGCATCTAAAGTGGAGTCCAGGGATGGAGCAGCAGGTTACCAGAGCTCTTATGAATGGGAAATGTCAAAGAGTCAGATGAGTATGGTACCTGGAGACTCCCCTCCACATTACCGTCATGATGATGAGTTTGAGGAGGAGTGTGAGACAGAGCCGGAGCACCCCACTCGCCCACTTTCACTAACTTCTGCCGATCAGCCGTTCCGTTCGTCATTCTACGCTGAAGAGTGCAGCCGCGGGGCCCAGGATGACGACGACGATGATGACGATGGCGCTCAGGACTTTGCTGGTCATGTACCTGGGGGTGCAACCTCGTCTTATGCCAGCCGGACCTCTCCTGGATATTCCTCTTCCAAGAGTCTGCAGCGCAAAGACGACCTCTCGCCGTCCTTCATAAACCCGTGCATGGGGCAGGTGTCCAGCGATGAAGACTACGATGAGCAAGGAAACCACAGCGACCAGTCGCAGGGTGACGAGCATGATCTGTCGGTCAAACGGAGGGCTCAAACAGATCAGATCAGCCTGCACAAATATCCCAGCAAGGACAGCAGCTCTGTGCACCAAGCTGGTGGGATGTCAGCAGGACTGGGTCTGGCCGTTGAGGATACTCCACCCACCTCCGTCAGTGATTCTTTAGCCTCTCAGTCAGACTCCGAAATGCCTCCAGGTACTGAAGGATACCCATCTGCCACTGGTAAGGGCAACTTTGACTCAGATGAAGATGCAGAGTACATGCCAGTTGACAAACTATCTGCCACCGGCGTAAGCAGTCACCAGTCTTCTCAGAGGTATCACGACCCTCCTCCAGCTCCTAAAATGGACCCCTACCCTCATCCACCACACCCCGACGTTTGCATGGTTGATCCAGAGTCTTTAGATCGGGGCTCTATTAAGAAAGAGGCAAAAGCCAAAACCTTAAAGAAAACGTCTGGGAAAACAAAATCAGCGTCTCCCGCTAGGCACAAGAAGTCTGCCATGCCCGCGAAACAGACGGCATCGCCTCGCAGCGCCTCACTGAAGAAGAAGGAGGCAGACAAGATCTCACTCATGTCACGTCTGTCCGACGGACAGGGATCAAAAGACGATGACCTTTCCCGATCGAGCTATAACCCTGGCAAGGGCCTGACAAATGGAGTCAAGAGCAGTTCAGGTGAGACCCTTTTCTTTATAAACCACTTTAATTTCTAAGGAAACATGTAGTCGATCCCTTCTTGCATACGCTGACACTTCTTTTTCTGCCCTTCACGCTCAGGTTCTCAGAAGTCTGGCTCCTCGGCCTCGTCTCCTATTTATGTGGACTTGGCTTACATTCCAAACCACTGCAGTGCCAAGAACGTGGACCAGGAATTTTTCAAACGCATTCGATCCGCGTACTACGTGGTGAGCGGTAATGATGCCGCAAGCAGTGAACCGAGCAGAGCCGTCCTTGATGCGCTGTTGGATGGCAAAGCTCAGTGGGGCTCAAACCTACAGGTAGAAGCGGGTCACGTCTTGGGTTTTAGCATTTCACTTGGCTCTTCTGTTGTGTGTTGTGTTAAAACCTTGGGAAGAAATGAAACATTCTCGCAGCTACAAAATAAGACTTCTAACCTGCCTCTTCTCCAGGTGACCCTCATACCAACCCACGACACCGAGGTGACCCGCGACTGGTACCAGCAGACACACGAGAAGCAGCAGGAGCTCAACATCATGGTCCTGGCCTCCAGCAGCACCGTCGTCATGCAGGATGAGTCATTCCCTGCCTGCAAGATTGAGTTTTAGGATCCTATCCTGCCTGTTTTACTGTCAATCTGTTTTTAATCTCTCTTCTCTAGTCTGATGTGTCAATCTTCTGTCTGCTTACTCTACGCGAGACTGACTTTTTATTTTTACAGTGGTCATCCACATTTGTATTCCCCGTCAGCTGTGTCTCTACATTTGACAACATTATTATTATTCACCTCCTTGTTATTTCTCTCGTGATATATTTTTTTCCCCTTCAATTCCAATCATACTGTAGAAAAAGGCAAAAGAACAGATGAGATGGGGAGCAATATAAAAGCGAATCGTGCGATTCCGCGTCAAATTGACCTGATTCTGAGCACAAGTCTTGGGCACTTTACCGTCAGCTTCGATCCTTCCATTGAAACAAACACGCTCAAAGTGGAGGTGATCAGTAGGAAACGGTGATCGTTTTTACCTTTCTGTCTTGTAATTGTGACCTCCTGATGACCTTGTGACGTAGATTGCGGTGTAGACTCCAGTGGTCCTTTCGACTCGTCCATTGACTATATTTGCTGTAGCGTAGAGAGAACCATACTCAACAATACGTATTGTAGTGATTAACGACGCTTCTACAACGAGAATCAGTGGCTCGAGTAAATATTTCTTTGTGGCTGTTACTTCTTTCGGGTGAATCCGTTTCTTTAGAATCGAGTATCAAGTCTTTATCGTGTGTTTGTTGGTTTTTTTTCCCAGTATAATTCCAGTTAGAGTATCGTGGAGGATAAACTGAAGAGGACGTGGTTATATACAAATTAAAAAACAAAGCAACCTGATCTTTAGATCAGATGCTCGATGTGTCCGAAATTCTCTTTACACAAATGCAGAGCTGAAGATCGAAGAATGTACTTGTACAACAGGAACATGTGGTTGTGAGTGGAGATTTGCGTATGTTGACGTGGGTTGGTTGGAACGATGCGGTGAGATCCACATGTGCCTTTCTTTGTGAGACTTGTGTTCGTTCAGTCCGTTGGAGTTTTCCGGCGAGCTTGCGTCGTCTTGTGTTGTGACCTTTGTTTTAGACTGCGCACAGGTGGTCTGAGTTGTACGCGTTGAGTGTAAAACGGCACTTTTAAAGCATCGATTTGATGCTTTTCTTTTTTTAAAAGAGATTTCTGCCACTGAAAGAAGCACAAATGACGGCCAGTGTGCTGAAACAAATTTACACTTCACACCTTCTTTCTGGTTCATTTCGACATTGGGAAAGTTCTCTCCAGTCACCTCAACATAAAGAGACAGGTCACCTCTAATGAAAACTACAGCACATGTCCTCAAAGGGAACTCCCTCATATCTACATCCTACATCCTTTATTTTAGAAGAAATACAGCAGAATCGCTGAAACACACAAACTGCCGTCTTAAAAACAACAGAACTCTTTGGGGGGTATTTTCCAACCTCGCAGCCGTCCTGTGGTTCCATTATTCTGTAAAGGTCAGAAACTGAGCGACGCCAATAACAGATAAGGCAAAAACCTTCAACTTTATCCTTTCTGCATTTTATTTACCTTCAGCGTGGTGACAAATGTGGACGTCTTATCGTTCGATATCAGTAATTTTATACTTTGATAACTACGAGTAACACAAGTATCCAGATGATGACAGTATTCCAAGGATCCACAAGAAAACAAACAGCTGTTTCCTTCATCAGTTCACCTGCAGATGCATGTTCATACAGGTGCTGAGGGATGTCAAGTACAGGTAGAACTGGGCCGCAGCCCACACTTCACATGAATGTGATGCAGAATACCTTTACGTTCTCCGTGGAGGACTTAGATCTCCTGGTTGCCTTGGTTACTGTGCATCATTAGGTGGCTCATGGGTCACACTGGCATCAACCACACACGCGACACATCCGGGCAGGTTAAATCCAGCACAACATCTTTCTAAGACAGGAAACACTTTGATGATGTGCCGATTCCTTCGGGTCGGAGAATAGAGACTGGACTCTCAGCTTCTCTAATCAGACAGGGTTGACCTTGCTGGGTCCGCCTCCAGTTTTCCAGTTTAATCTGCAGACATATAAAACTGCCTCACACTAATAGTAACTACTTCAGCACTTCTCACATATATGCACCCAAAATCCAAACTGCCAGACACAACAGACTCCGTACGTTGTTCTATAGAGGATCTCCTATTCACAACATCCCCACCATTGCTGTATTTTATCCAAAAATGATTAAAAACCTACAAAAAAAAAAAATAAATAATACAATATCTGTGATGAAACAAACCATCATAATGTTCTCTGGTTTTCAGTTAGCCCTGCTTCTATGTGCATGTGTGCTGTAATTTTGAGTTAGATCATAATAGCTGGCTGACTTATAGAAATGCTATTTTAACAGCTGTTAAACATGTGGCGGGACTGTAACCTGACTGCGCTGTGCTGTAAGGAGGCATTGTGACTGTTTTGGGTTTTCTCTCTGCTCCTTTCTGCTTCATGGTTCTTCATCCCTTGTTTTAGTGCAATATTCTCTTTCTCTCTTTAAATACTTTAAAAAAAGGTAAAGTAGGAAAGCATATTTATGGATAAAAGGGGGAAAGTGTGAAGATATAATAAAACATTTACTGAAGACAAACATCTCCATTTCTTGTGCGTTGCATTAATAATAATAGCTGATAATGCTGCTTTCATGGTTGATATGTGTTTCCCATCTTGACTGGGGTTATAGAAACCTGTCTTATTTACAGTCTTTTATAAATGTACTCTTCTGTAATCAGTGATAGCTGGTTGTTGTGTTGGGTGCAGGTGTCACGCCAATAGGTGGCAACACTGAGCAAAACAAAGTCTACGGGTGACTGGACTTGAGGAGTTTCACCTCTCAACTACTAGTCTTCCTCAGGTCTCCATTCAAATAAGGGATAGAAAACAGGCAATCTAGTCACTGCGATGATGTACTGATGGATAACAAAAACACCCAAACAGAAAAGCCTAGAATATATTTTAAATTTCTTAAGGTTGACTCTTTTATTGACCTGGTTCATTTAACAGGACATAAATGGTTTAAACAAACCAGAGGAGAACCACAAATTTACATTACATCAGCTGATTTTGGTAGTTCACTAGTATGCATTACAGTAGTTTGCTGCT